>NW_005842747.1:553327-558179 GCF_000455745.1 Alligator sinensis
CCACATCCTTTCTGTAGTGGGGGCCCAAAACTGTCCTAGTTATTCATCTGTGCTTTCATCCTTTTTGGCACCTTATCTAGGTAGTTAAATACTTTGCCTCTCCCCCAGCACTCTCTCTCTCCCCCCTTACTCACGCTACCTTTGGGGATCTGCTCCAGCTGGTAGAAGAGAGCAGTGCTGTGCCTTCAGCTTCACAGGCGTTTCAAATTCCGGCTTCATGCTCCAAGCAGCTGGCCTTGCACAGAAATGATCGGGCTCTTCTGGCTTCTCCTTTTTAGCAACAGCATCATGTGAACTCTAGATTCAACTGAAGTGAAACTAAAGAGAGAGAGAGAGAGAGAGAGAGAGAGAGAGAGAGAGAGAGAGAGAGAGAGAGAGAGAGAGAGAGAGAGAGAGAGAGAGAGAGAGAGAGAGAGAGAGAGAGAGAGAGAGATGTCGTGGTAGAAACTGCCATCCATTGTACAGGCGGGCTGGGCTGCTGCTACCGAACAGCCACTAATCTTTGCTACGTGAGCCATTTTGAATGGTACAGGACGGGGAGGGTGTGCAGAAGGGCAGCAGCAGATAAACACGTTCAGCATGAAACTGAAGTCCCTGTTGCTTAACATTGAACAGCAAGAACCAGGATGAGCAGTTCAAGCACGGTCCCTTCCCAGTGAAAGGTGCACTTAACTGATGGGACTTTCCAAGAACGACATTGCAACCCTTGTATGGGAAATAATCCATGCATGGAGAAGAGTTGAAGAAGAACATGGAAAGCTTGTCAAACTCTATCCCAACTCTGCAGCTGGTCCAATGTAAGATACCACTCCCAAAGAAATACTTGCCTCTCCTAGTGTTTGTTATCTTACAAAAAGATGCTGACCAGCTCAGATGGCCCCTGGATAGCTCAGAGTGGGAGTTACATGGGACCAGGAGGAAGAGAGTAAAGTACCCTTTCCCCATGCATAACCATGTCAAACCTTGCATGGTGATATTACATGACATCTTAGAAAAACTTTTTCCCAAGACTCCCTCACTGAACACCCCTTGCACTGGACCATGAGGCCTGCTCCATCCTCCTGAGCAAAAGCCTGGGCCACATTCCCAGCCTATGCTAGGTCTTTTTCATGCTTCTCTACCTGCTTATTCTGGGCACAGGCTGAGAATCAGCCTCTGGGCATGCACACCCTGACAGCATGTTGGAAAGCCTCAATAGAAGCCCACATCCATGCACACCAGCCATAAGTCAGCATTCTAATTCACTCTCCTTTTAGGGTACAAATGCAACAGGAGTGTCAATAGCAGTTAAAAGAAACAGAAAGCCCTCTAGACGTAGGGCAGGGAATGTCAAAAAACAACCCCCCCTAAAGACTAATAAATAACAGGAAACCATAGCTGAGAGGAAACAGAAAGAAAGGAAGGACTGGTCCAGACTGAGTGCAGCAGCCCACACCCTTAGCTGCACTGAAAGCTCCAAAAAGTGATTATCAGTTCATTAGTGTAAAACTGTGATATTCCTTTGTTTGGCTTTTCCCTGGGAGATGTTTGGGTTTCAGGAATTGCCATGTCAAGGGGAATGCAGCGATTCTTCATAACACCTGCATTTTACCTCAGTCTCCATTAAGATGAGACGCATTTGGGGGTCTCACTGGAGACCTGGTTAGGCAAAGCACCGATTCACACCTACACTGCTCATGCTAAGGCTTTGCTAAGGAACTGACCTGTGTCAGCCTCGTGAGCTGTGACCGATACGTGGACTGCTTATACAAGCCGAAGCCAGACTATGCATATGGGGGCTGGCATAGGGTAACTACAATGCACGGCCCCACCAGGAAAGGTAGTCAGGTCCTTCAAGCACAAAACCAAAATGAAAAAACAAAAACCAGTTCTTGTCACACTTTCTGAAGGCTCTTTATTTTTCTAGCTTCTCAGGCAGTTTTTCATTGGTGAAGTCATGCGTCTCCTCTCTGCCTTTCTTCTTCCAGCCCACGTGACACTGCTACAAAATTAAATGGTTGCAGCATTCTTTTACTTTTCATGCAGAGACTTGATACAGAGCTGAACTGAGATTGTGTTACGAAGAAAAGCCATTTCAGTTCACTCCAGGTATGTTATTGTGTCAGCTGTCTGTGGGGGACAGTGCAGGACTTGGAGGCATCAGAAGACAGTGAAGAAAGAAAGGAAAGGTGTGTACTCTGATCTAGAACACCCTCACAAAAGTATTGAGAGTCATTTGTGCATTTGATTACATTTGCTTCCATGCTTAAAACAAACTGCAGCCCTGGAAGGCCCCAGGATGCCAAGTAAGGCTGCTGAGGCCAGCACAGTTGCTGTCCCCAGCCTCCCCTACCCCACCAGGAGTAACTTGTGTAACCTGGGTACACCCAAGGGTGTGCCCTATTCTCAGTCAGATGGGATGGGTAGGCAGGAAGGGGTGCTGTAAGAGTAATGCCAGAACATTGAGCGGATCCCTCTTTCCTCTATAGAGTTAGCCCAAGCCCAAAGCTCTTAACTATATGTATATTACAACCGAATAAATTGTATAAACATAAAACTATGCATCATATACATATATTTACACAATGAACATTAACCAATAACCAAGGTCAAACCCTAAATAACACTATTTACCCATCTGTAACAGGGGACCTGCTCAGGGCTGATCTCACTGTGGCCCACCCACCTGTTCCTGGGCCAGCTGCCTGCATTCTCACCCATAACACCTTGTTGTTATAATTAATTAATAGATGTTAATTACATGGGAGGCTACCCATTTCATGCCCTGATGCCAGGGGTTGCTATCTGTGGCTCCATTCCTCCCCTACACCGCAGCCCAAGCCTTGCAGATGGCATCTAGATGTTCTCATAAATCACCGGCCCCACACTGGACCCCAGAATCCTCCTATTGAACCCCACCTGGATTCCTCCCCTCAGGCACTCTTTCACCATCATACCAGGCACCATAGCTCCCTGAACTGAGCCCCCTTTGGGTGTGATCCCCCCACCGGGACCTTCGGCTCACTAGCCCTAGTCCACCTCCAGGCCAGTCGGGAACCCCAGGCCCTCAGCTCTTGCGCATTACTCACAGTGGGCCCCTGGCCCTTCAACTTTCCTAGTCCTGGCCCCAGCATGGGCCAGTCAGGGGAAGCTCAGACAGGCCTGAGTCTATGGTCCTTACTTTTTCACCATGGGGTCCACCTTCTCAACTCTCCAACAAAGGGGTAACCCACCCAGTCATGGGGGCTAGGGGTTAAAGCACCCCAACCTGCCTTTCACCAGGGTGGTAACTGACCTGGCATTTCCTGGAGGCCCCTGCACCACTGAGAGCCCCACCAGGCCACACACTCCTAGCAGGGTGCAGTTTTAGGTCAGGACCAGGACCAGGACCAGGACCAGGACCAGGCCCCTCCTGGCCATCCCCTACAACTCCTCCCTTACCTCCAGAAGATACCAGCATCCCTCCAACCAAACAGTGTTATTGCCTCACCTGCAGCAGCAGAACTGCCCTGTTTATATGGGCAGCCCTGAATCTAAAATGGCTGCCCTCCTCAAGCACCTCACAGCCTTCTGGCCCTTAAAGTGGCAGGCACAAACAGTGCCCTGCCACACCATCACAATAAAACAATTTCAGCAGCATCAACACAATACAACATCAGAATACAACATTTGAATTACAAAATATAAGGTGCAAACACGAGCAATCTAAATAACATCTATTCCTTAATATAGTCCCTGACCCATGCAAGAGATAGTCCTCCTTCCATTGGGGTCCCCGGGGGGTGGGGGCATCCAGGAAGCACCAGGGGCCCCTCCCCTTAGAGCCCAGACTAGGCAGGGGGCTGCTCACCCAGACCCTTCTCTGGGTTTTCCCACCCCAAATGTCTTTCCCTGGTGGGACCCAATGACTCACGCTCCATCAGGTGGGGTCTCCTCTGGTGGAGCACCTCTCCAGGCCTCTCCCACACTGCTGGGCTCCTCCCCACCCTGTGCCCCACTCTGGGCATCAAGGGCTCAGCTCCTCTCAGCTGCTGCACCACTGCTGGCTTCTGGGTGCTGGGCCTCATGCTGCCGCACTATTTCCCATGCTTTGGCTTCAGCACCGAGGGCTCTTTTAGCATAGGCTGGGCCCTTCAAGCTCCAGCTGGTCATCCTCACACTTGGTGGCTAACCCAAGCAGCCTCCACTGCTTCCTGGCTCCCAAGGCTCAGGCCCATGTGCTGCCCTGTGCACCATGGGACCTGGCCACTTGCCAGGAGATGGGGCCTGAGCTGCTTCACTGCAGCCCCCAAGGCCCTTGCCACATGCACTGTCCCACACACTGTGTGGCCTGCTGGCCCTCCAGGGTTGCAGGCTTGAGCTGCCACTTGCGGCTCCCAAAACCTGGACTCCATGAGCCAAACCGTGCACTGTAATGGGCCCAAACAGTCTCACACTGCTCCCGGGGCCAGGTCTCCCAGCACCATCCCTGTGGATCATTAACAGCTCAAGCAGTCTCTCACCACTCCCAAGACTGCTTCTCCAGTGGCAGCCTCAGAATCCTTGGTTCTATTGCCCGCTGGGAGAGAGCTCCCCAGGTTTTCTTGGCTCCGCTTTTCTTGAGTCCCGTACTGCATCTGCTTTTATCTACACCAGAGGCCCCGCCCCTGAAGTCCGCTGAACCTGAAAAGTGCAGTCTTCAATCAGGTCCAAGGGCTCCTCACATCCTGCCCCGCTCCAAGCAGGGGTGGGGCAAGTCCCTCCTAGCTGTTACCTGATTGGTGGAAATGTTTCACTGATCTGAAGTGTCTTTCTCCAAGCCGGGCTTGCCAGGCAAAAGCAGCAAGCCCACCACACTTGCAATGCACCAGAAGGCGCGTGATATGGGCATTCC
>NW_005842747.1:558210-563589 GCF_000455745.1 Alligator sinensis
AACTAGCATTGGCAAATGGTGTCCTGCTGCTAGTTGTCCCCAGGGAACCACATGTCCACACTCATCTAAACATGGCCTAAATGTGTGTCTGGCTATAGCTGCCCACTCGTGCCCCAAGTAACCTCATTTACACACTGCAGAGGAGGGGGACTGGTGCATCCTTGTGATATCTCACATGGTTTCTCTGTTCAAGGGGCTCTCTGGTCTCCCCATGTTGACCTCTTGGTTTTCTCTTAGCTGGGCTTGTGTCAGCTGCAGCATCACTTGCAAATCAAGGAGAGTGATTGATCTACTCTATTCAGCAATGGTGAGCCATTGCCCAGAGTCCTGTGTCTAGTTCTGGACACCACATTTCCAGTAAGATGTGGACAGATTGGAAAGAGACAGGAGGAGAGTGACACAACTGATTACATGTCTAAGAAAGATGACTGATGAGGAAACACTGAAAGACCTAGGACTTTAATTTGGTGAAGTAATCGGAGGGTGGATTGAATAAGTCTTTAAATACCACAGGAGTGGTTATATGATGGTGACAGACTATTCTCTCCAGGGAATAATCTCTCAAGGGGCCAGGGCTATGTGCAATAGCATCAAGTTGCAGTTTGGATAGCATGTAGAACTTTATCCCTCTGAGGTGGGATAAACATTGGAACAGGCTTCCCAGAGTGCTGTGGGATCTCCATCCTTAAAAAATGTTTAAGAGAAGACTAGACAAATGCTTGGCTGGGATGGTTTAGATCAGGGGTCGGCAACCCCTGGCATGCATGCCGAGCATGGCACGCAAGGCCATTTTGCTTGCCACACTGCGACCAGCCCTGGCTCCAGGTAGCTGCTGCCAGTGATGGAGCCCGGGCTGCTCCCAGCAGGGCTTGCAGCATCCCAGCTGCCTGCTGGGAGCAGCCCAGGATCCTGGCTGGCAGCAGCATCCCAGAGCCAGGGTCGGGTGCAGCCGAGAGGCTCCAAACAGCTGTTCCAGGCTCCAACATCAGCTCTGCACCAGTGCATGCAGGCACACCTTGGACAGGGTGGTGGGGGAGGGGCCTGAGGCAGCACAGTCCTGGTCTCTCTCCTGCTCCTGGCACGGAGGTGATGAACCTGGAGCAGCTGTTAGTAGTCAGCCCAGGATGCAGTCGCCCACAGCACGGAGCTGATGCCGGAGCTGTGCAGCCTAGCACAGCTGTTTGCACTCTGCCCTCTGCCTGCTGTAGCCACCCAGAGCCTGGGCTGGCTACAAACAGCTGCGGGCTCATCACCTCCATGCTGGGAGCAGGGGAGAGACCGGGGCTGTGCTTCCTCAGGCCCCTCCCCCCCCACCTGCTCTGAGGCATGCCTGCATGCACCAGTGCAGAGCTGATGCTGGAGCCTGACACAGCTGTTTGCAGCCTCCTGGCTGCAGCCATCCCCAGCTGGGATGCTGCAAGCCCTGCTGGGAGCAGCCCGGGCTCCAGCAGCTACCCAGAGGTGGGTTAGTTGCTGGCAGTCACAGAGCCTGGGCTGTGGGGAAGGGGTTTTGGCTGGGGGGCAAAGGGCAGTAGGGCTGGGGGACAGGGACTTTGGGTGTGGGACAAGGGGCACAAGCAGGGCTTTCTGCCTTGTACCCTTGCCCTCATTTTGTTTTTGTGCCATGCCAGCACTCCGGCACCTTCCGAGGTAGGCATTGTGGTGTTTTTTGGCACTCCAGCAAAAAATGTTGCCTACCTCAGTTTAGATAAAGAGAAGCCTGCCTGGAGCTGTACTACATGTGGTCTCCTGGGGTCCTGCCAGCTGACTTCCCTACAATTTTCTCAGATAAGAATGTGAAGCCACTCAAAACCGCCCCCCCTGTCATCCTTTGGCACCAGAGATAGGCACTTCGGCTGCTCCTCACAAACTGGCAGGCCAGAGCCCTAGCCCTGGCCCTTCTAGGCCAGTAGCTGCCACATGGAACCAAACCCTGTCTTGCTAGCTTTCTTCCCCCTGTCCCTACATGTCCCCTATTTTGACCCAGGTTTGTGTTTACCTGATAAAGGCCAAACTAATGCAGTGTGGTGGTTTGAGTTCTGGGCTGGAAAGCCAAAGTGACCTAGGATTCAACACCTCAAGCAGAAATCAGGACCTCCCTCTTCCCAAAGAACATGAGCCACCAATGCGATGTCACAGCTGGTAATTGAATAAAACTCTGGATTGCATCCATAGATGCTTCTCAAGCAAATATCAGGATGTCATCCTCCCACTGTACTCAGCCTTGGTGAGGCCACAGCTGGAATACTGCATCCAATTCTGGGCTCCACAATTCAGAAGCTTGAAAGAGTCCAGACAAGAGCCATGGGCATGATCAGAGGGCAAGGGACTAGGCCTTATGATGAGAGGCTGAGAGCCATGGGACTCTTCATCCTGGAAAAGCGCAGGCTCAGGGGGGACCTGGTGGCTGCCTTTAAGTACATAAGGGGTGTGCATCAGCATCTGGGGGAACATCTGTTCACCAGAGGACCCTAAGGGATAACAAGGACCAACAGTCATAAACACCTCCAAGACCATTTTAGTCTGGACATAAGGTAAAATGTCTTTACTGTCCAAGCCCCAAAGGCCTGGAATAGACTCCCTCCAGAAGTGGAGCAGGCACCCACTCTGAACTCATTCAAGAAACATTTGGATGCTTATCATGCTGGGATCCTTTGATCCTAGATGACTTCCTGCCCCTGGGGCAGGGGGATGGACTTGATGATCTTCAAGGTCCGTTCAAGCCCTAATGTCTATGAAGTATAAAATTCAAAAGAATAAGTCAATTAATATAATAATAAAATAAAAGCAACTATAAGAGAAGGGTATTCTGAAATCCCTCTTGCTAGAATAGCTTAGCCTAGCAAGTAGGGAATTATTTAGAAAGATCAGTGCTAGGCATAGTTGTCTGATGCTGAGCTGCTGGAACACACAGCTTGGTAAGTGACACCAAGACAGAAAGCAGGGAAGTTCAAACAATGCTGCCTTTTATGCTGTTTTTCCATCCCTCCCTCAGAGCACTGGGATTGGAAGGGACCTCATGGAAGGATAACAGTCACTGGCCAGCTACACAGTCAATAATGAGTGCAGTCCTTTCCCACTCTTTCCCCCTCTTAGGAGATGATCAAGTCTGACCCCCTGCCCTGGGCAGGAAAGAGCGCTGGGGTCAGATGAGCCCAGCCAGGTGCATGTTCAGCCACCTGTTAAAGACACCCAAGGTAGGGGAGAGCACCACCTCCCTTGCAAGCCCATTCCAGATTTTGGCAACCCTTACCATAAAGAAGTTATTCCTGATGTCTAACTTAAATCTGCTCTCTGTCAGTTTGTGGCCATTGTTCCTAGTTACTCCAAGAGGTGCCCTAGTAAACAGAGCATCTCCTATTCCTTGCTGTCGCCCCCTGATGAATTTGTAGGCGGCCACAAGATCACCTCTCAACCTTCTCTTGTGGAGGCTGAAGAGATCCAGGGCCCTCAGTCTTTCCTCTGTGGTACTCCAACTACAGCCTAACCAGTACCACATAAAGGGGAAGTATCACTTCCTTGGACCTGTTTGTCATGCACCTGTTAATGCATGATAAAGTGCAGTTAGCTTTACTGATTATTTCATCACATTGATGAGTCACGTTCTGTGCTGATGAGAAGGTCCTCCCCCAGCCTGTAAGCATGCTTGTGATTCCGTCTTCCTAGGGGCAGCACCTTGCACTTGTCCCTACTGAACTGCATCCTATTCTGTTCTGCCCACTTTTTCACCCTGTCCAGATCCACCTGGATTCGTTCCCTACCATGTTAACTTTACCCCATAACTTAGTATACGCTGCAAAGTGCAGACCAAGTAAGTATACTCCACCTAAGTGGCTACCCCCTGTTTCATAGTTTCATAGTTAGTAGGGTCAGAAAGGACCTGAGCAGATCATCAAGTCCAACCCCCTGCCACAGCCTATATGTCTCCTTTTTTTCCCTAGGCTTTCCTGGCCTTCCCTGTTCAGTCAAGAGGGTTTTTTGGCCCCTTTGCCCCCTTAATTCCACAAAATGATTGTCTTCTTCTGTGCCTGTAGGATTGCTCCTTTTAGGAATGACCACCCTTCCTGGACTCCTATTTAACCAATTCTCTTGTTCTTCAGTGCCTCATTAACTAATTTCCTGAGCACACTAAAGTTAGTCTTTCTGAAGTCTAGCACTTCTGCCCTACTGGTTACTCCCACCCTACACTGGATAGTGAACTCAAAAAAGTGATTGTCACTGTCCTCTAGGTTACCCTGTGTCAGTAGATCCCCCACCAAATCATCCCCAGTAGCCAGGACCAAGTCCAGTAAGGCATTTCCCCTAGTGCGACTGTATACCTCCTACATTAGGTGGAGCTCCTGTATGCAGATTAAGAACCTACATGAGTGATTAGATTTGTCTGACTGCTCCTCCCAGCAGATGTCCGGGTAGTTTAGGTCACCCATGACAACCATGTCCCTTGACCCCAGCCTCTGAGAGCTGTCTGGATAAGTCCAAGTCCAACTCATCCTCCTGATGTGGTGGCCTGTAGTAGACCCCCACTACCAAGTTCCTTTCCCCCCAAACCCCTTTCATTCTGACACACAGTACCTCAGTTTGACCCCCCTCTGATCCCATCTTGATTCTGGAAGATGTATAGTGCTCCTTCAGTAGAGAGCAACACCTTCCCCTTTTCTCCCTACTCAATCTCACCTGTACAGTCTATAGCCCTCAATGCTTACTGTCCCACCATGGGTAGGGTCCCATCAAGTTTCAGTTAGCCCAAATAAAGCAAAGTTCTTCTTTGCAAGAAGGAGTGCTAGTTCCTTCTGCTAAATATTTAGCAAAGGATGGTTTTGATACATTGAACTTTGTGTTCTGGACCGAGCACACTTCTACTACATTACTCTGCTGCAGGTAACAAGAACTCGTTGGGTCTTACCTGTTCTCTCTCTGTTCATTAGCACTCTCTGGGTCTTACCCTGCAGCCAGCTTCCTACCCATCTAATTGTCTCATGGTTAAACCCACAGTCCTAGAATTTTCTTATTAGAACATTGTGGAATACCACGTCAAAGGACTTTTGCAAGTCAAGGTATACAATGTCAACCTACTCTCTCTTATTAAGATGGTCAGTTACTTGATCGCAAAAGGAAATGAGGTTGGTAAGACAAGACCTTCCTGTGATGAAGCCATGCTGGCTGTCATTCATAATTCTTTCTTCTGCAATTGTATGATACATAATTTTTCCAGGATTTTCCCTGGGATGGAAGTTAGGCTAATGGGCGTATGTTTTCCCTCTTCCCCTTCTTGAAGATGGGCACAACTTTGGCCCTTTTCCAGTCATAGATTCATAGATTCATAGATGTTAGGGTCGGAAGGGACCTCAATAGATCATCGAGTCTGACCCCCTGCATAAG
>NW_005842747.1:563837-574777 GCF_000455745.1 Alligator sinensis
TGATGAACTTATAGGCAGCCACAAGGTCGCCTCTCAACCTTCTCTTGCGGAGGCTGAATAGATCCAGTTTCTCTAGTCTCTCCTCGTAGGGCTTGGTCTGCAAGCCCTTAACCATACAAGTGGCCCTTCTCTGGACCCTCTCCAGGTTATCCGCATCCTTCTTGAAGTGCGGTGCCCAGAACTGCACGCAGAACTCCAACTGCGGTCTGACCAGCGCCCGATAGAGGGGATGTATCACCTCCTTGGACCTGTTCGTCATGCATCTGCTGATGCACGATAAAGTGCCATTGGCTTTTCTGATGGCTTCGTCACACTGCCGACTCATGTTCATCTTGGAGTCCACTACGACTCCAGTCCTCAAAGACCTCTCTAGAGCTATATGAGTTTTGGTAAAAGTTTTGTCAGGGGTTCCATGATGACTTTGGCCAGCTCCTTCAGCACCCTCAGATGAAGTTCATCCAGTCCTGCTGACTTATATATGTCACATTTTTTTTTCAAATGATCACACACTAGTCCTACAGTGATAGTAGGAAGGCAGTCATTCCTACCCTGTTCATTCTGTACCCTATCTGGCATCATTTTCCCCTTTGCCCAGTGAAAGACCAAAGCAAAGTAGTCATTCAGGAGTTCAGTTTCCTCCTGAGTGCCAGTGACCAGATGTCCTATGTTGTTGAGCAGTGGTCCCACTCTCCCATTTCTTTTCCTCCTGTTCCCTACATACCTGAAGAAGGACTTCTTGTTGTCCTTGATATCCTTTGCTACTTTTGATTCAGTTGCCACCTTAGCCCTTCTAATCTGTTCCCTACAAGTGTGGGCCATTTTTATGTAGTCCTCCTTGGGGCTTAACCCAAGCTTCCATTGTTTGTATGTCTCTTTCATCTTTCTTAAGAGAACCATGATTTCCCTGTTTAGCAAAGAGTTTCCCAGCTCTTTTGGTACCTTTTCTCTGTGTGGGAATGGACTTCCTTTGTGCTTCAAGGATCATGTCTTTAAGGAATGACCACTATTCATGCACTCCTTTCACCTTTGGTTCCTGGTCCTGCAGTGCTACTCCTACTAGTGACCTCCAGTGACCTGAGCTTGTTGAAATTTGCAGTTTTTAAGTCCAAAACTTCAGTCCTGCTATCTAACTTGTCTGCCTTGCAACAGACATTGAATGTGATGGTTTCATGATTGCTGTTGCCCAGGCTACCCTCTATGTTTAAGTCAGTCATCAGGTCATCTCCTTATGCCAGGACCAAGTCTAGAATAGCGTTACTTCTGGTTGGTCCGTGCACCTCCTGAGTCAGGAAAAGCTCTTTGGTGCAGGTCAGTAAAGAATGTGCCTGATCCAATTTGGCTGAGTGTTCCTCCCAAGAGATATCTGGATAATTGAAGTCACCCATGTTGACCATGTCCTGTGCACATGCGACCTCTGTCAGTTCTTGTATGAACTCTAGATCAAGTTCCTCCCCCTGGCTTCGTGGTCTGCAGTATACACCTACAGTTAGGTATGTCTCACTTCACCCCCTCCCCCCACAGTTTGACCCAGGGGGTTTCAAGCCCTTCTACTTTGGAGCCATATTGGCCTCCAAGGAGGTGTACTGCTCCTTCACAAAAAAGCTACACCTCCACTCTTCCTTCCCTACTTGGTCCTTTCTGTGCAGAATGCACTCCAGTCATGTGAGGAATCCCACTAGATCTCTGTAATCATTACTTTAAATTACTTTGGTACGTAGCAAATGGTACACAGGGTGCTGGAAGCCAATGTGCTTGCAGCCTGGTGGGCTTCCAGCACTCCATACTCCATCCCCACAGCCTTCTCCTACCATCAGCACATGCAGCTACCCTCATGCCACCTTGCTGCTCTTCCCCAGGGGCAAGCCATCTGCCTCCCAGGCAGTCCCAAATAGTAGGGATGGTGCAGGAATGGTGCAGGGATGCTGGAGCTTACCTGCCTCTCCAGAAGTGGAGGGTGGGGGCAAGCTACTGCAGGGTTGCACGACCCCCTGAGCTGAAGGTGACCCTGGTGCTTTCCTCCCCATTGGCAAGGCCCCTAGGCATCACCTGCCCACTGGCACCTGGCCTGGGTGGTCCTGGGGGGTGCTGCATCCATGGAGGCCAGCACTGGGCCCTGCACAGTTCAAGGGCTGTGTGACCTGGCAGCAGCCCATTCAGGCAGGCTCCACTTAAAATTAAAAAACAAAACAAAAACAAAACCAGAAAGGAACCTGATCTTTTTTTTTCTTTTTTTTCCTTCCCGGAGGCTGCCCACCTGCCTGAGCTGCACCAGGGGCCAGTGCTTCCCTCCACAGCTGTGGGGTGGTGGTGGGGAGCGGTGCTTGCCTCTGTAGCTACAATGCCCTTCAGGTACTAGTGGGTTGGTGCTGCCTGGCGGGCACCACCACCACCACTCCAGAGGGACTCCCTGGCCCCTTCCCCCCTCCACATCTCAGGGGCCACTTGGCCTAAGGTGTCAGCCCACTGGCAGCTCGCTGTCCCCCGCACCCCGATTGCTCTGAAGAGGTAGGGAAGGATTGGGCCCCACCCTTCTGTATATGCCAAGGGGATTTAGTTTGGTTTAATTCTCTCTAATTTGAAGTGTTGTTTTTAAAAACTCGCTGTTTCAATTTAGGGAGAACTAAACCAAATTAACCCACCATGGCATGTACCAGCACCCTGTGTGTACCCTCCAACATGGCTTAACTTAAGTCAACTTAGTTAAGATGACTTAGTTAAGTCACCTTATTTTAAGTCAACTTAGTATGTGTGTACACATCCAACATGATCGCACAAAGTCCCCTTAGATGACTGGGAAGGAATAAAATATGACTCCAAAGCCTTTCCCTTCTCTCATCCACTCCAAAGCCTGTTCCCTCCTCTCATCTACTGGTCCATGCCCCTATGTCACTCCAAGTCCATCAGTCACAGGAAAAGAGGAGTGGCTGGGTGCTTGCAGACCCCCAGCTACCCCAACTTCAGTGGATATGGACGTGATCCAGGCTGGGGGATCCTTTCTTGTCCATTCTCCTGGGTGCAAGTGTCCTTTTTAAATGGGTGAGAGTGCTGTGCCTCCCAGGGGATACCAAAGAGAAGTGGGGCAACCCAGTCAACATGGAGTGTGCAAGGGTCAGAGTAGAGGTGTCAGGGTGTTACTCACCCCTCTACTGGCAGGGGAAGGAGACCTATCCCTGAAACCCTCTGAATTCTACCCCCAACATATCACTTTTCTCCTTTGCCTCTCTGCTAAGTCCTTTGCTGATATCTTACTTCTCCCACTACCCTCAGCAGGTCTCTCTTTTTATTCCCCTCTTGGCTGGGGTACCAAGTTTTCAGATCTTTCAACCCACTGGGCTTTGTTCCAGCCACGATGAGAAGACTGGGCAGATAGCAGCCTCTTGCTGTTGGGAAGACGGAACCTAGGGTGGAGCAGAGAAATGTGGAGGGTATTGTGGAGTGAGGGAAGACTTGGAAGGGGCTGTAGGGAAGTGGGGTGCAGGCAGCATGGGAGGTCAGTGGCCACAACTTGCTGTGGAGCACAGCTCCAGGATTTTGCTTACAAAATGTTTCCTCTGTAGTGGCAGCTGGCAGGGATGGACACAGAAACATATTCTGTACCATTTCCAAGGCCTACTGCATGCACAGCTGCCCCACCCCATGCACAGAACTGCACACGCACTCGGATAAACACCTTCTTCTTTCTGTTTTGCTGCCTGTGAATGTCCCATCAGAGACACAGAGATACCTAACAGGAAAGAGGGTGTGCATTAGCGCTAAAATATATCACTTGGGAGGGTGACAGCCTTCCTAGGGACCTGAGGAAACTGCAGGGAGAAGATATGCTTGTCCTCTGATCTGAGAAGGCAAAAACCTACAGCTGATTGGTCAGGACCTGGACTGCCAGGCAGCTTTGCCCCCTGCTCAGCTCACCTAAGAGTGGCCAGAGGTTGCCTGGGAGGAGAAGCTCCCTTTACAATGGAAAGACCTTGCAGACTCAAAAATAACTATTTACAGAATTTAATTATATACAGGAAATAATTGCTTTATACAAGTGAACATTGAATAATATCAAAAGTTTGAAACTATTTACAATGCACGAGGATAAGTTTATACAAAAGTAACAGTTGATAACTATTTACACTTAGGGGATGATCCAATTAATGAATACAAAGCTAATAACTATGCACTAGGTTAAATATTCATTGTATTAAACCCATGAACACCTAATACCTCCTGAGGCTGTGGAGGGCATGGAGACTGCCCACAGGCAGTGGCGGGGGTGGCAGTGGCGGGGGCATGGTGGCCACAAGCAGGGACCACCCATAGGTGGTGGCAGTGGTGTCAGTGGCGGGGGGGGGGCAGTGTGGTGGGTGTTCAGTGATGATCAGTGACCACCCACAGATGCTGCCAGCAGCATTGGCAGGGTGGGGGGCAGGGCAAGTGGCGACTGCCCACAGATGCTGCCACCAGTGTTGGCAGTGGCCAATCTCAAGGGGTGCACCCATGTGGCAATGGCCAATCTCAAGTGGCCAATCTCAAGGGGTGCACCCATGCACACCCCCTACGTGTTGCCAATTAATAAATCCCTAATTAATTATTTATTACTAATAGCCACTCACCCTGACTTATACCCAAGAATGGAGGGAGGGGCAGTCTCTCACTGCTCTCATCACATGCTTGTGGGCTCCAGCTGCCTCAGGCTATCCCATGCAGGCCCAGGTGTTTCATAGTCTGAAGAGGCTGTTTCCACTTCAGAGCCCTGCAAAACACAAATTGGTCCCCAAGCACCTCCATGCACTCCTCTCTGCCTGGCACAGCCTCTCCAAGCCTACAGAGCTATTTACACAATTGAGCCACCGAGGGAGAGCAAAGTGCCACCACATACCAGGCAGCACCACTGGGCTCACTCCCCGCTTTAAGCATTCAGGCACGCCAAGGATTCCCCTCAGGTCCAGCTTCCCTGGGTCACAGCACATACAGGCATCCTGTGACCTTTCCCTAGGTGGCTTCTCTTTCCACCCAGGTGATCCAGTCCTGTCACAGTCCTTTTCCCAACCACTCACATGGGTGGGTGGGAATATTTGCACTCTTACCGACCCCCCCGCTCACTTCTCCAAGCCCAGTGGGGAATTGCCTTCCTGCTCACTAGGGGCTTCCCAGGGCTGTGTCCACACCCTAAGGAATTTGTCCAGCTCACACTCAAACTCCTTGTGCTTGTTCTAGGGGCCTGCTCTCTCTTGCTTGACTCTTTAGGTGCTCCAGTAGCTTCTGGCCCTGGTTGGGACCATGCTGCATGCTCTTCCCAGCCCTTTTCATGCAGCACATGCCTCTCTCTCTCTCCACCCCAGGGGCAGGGAGACACTCTGGTTTTATGGGGACCTGCCCAGTCAATCCCTGATCTGGACTTTTCCCAAGATCCCTAACTGGTTTTTGAATCTTGCATCCCCTTTCTGGGGATAATACTAAATTACAAGTATGGTATCCCTCAAGCATTCAGGCACAGCCCAATATAGGACACTAGGAAGTTTAGTGTCCCATAAACTGCCTGTTACATTTTAAATTCAAAGTAAAACTATTCATGCACTGGTATTAGCAGATTTAACAGAAAAATGTCTTTAGATTTACACCGGCATATTCAACACATCCCCATATCTCAGGTCTTGCTTATTCTCTTCTCTGCAGGGCTGACCCAGATCAGGCATTGGACACCAGCGACTCAGGACCTCCTGTTCTTGGACAGACCATTCATAACAAAGGGGAAATTCTCTTTGGAAAACATAATCCAAGGTTTGGCACCACCAAAACCAACAGGGCTGGGGTAGAGGACAAATCTGACTCACTGGCCCTTCTCCCTCTGTACTCCAAGAGGGTCTCAAAGAGTTGGAGTCAGAAGGTGCGCTCAGCTCTGCAAAGGCTGGCTTCCCTCACTGATAAGGCAGTGCTGCTCTAACACCCAGAGTAAGGGTCAGCAACCTGCCACCTGTGGGAAGGATCCAACCCATGCAGAGATTGGATGCAACCTGTGACAGTCTGATGCACCCTATGAGCGGAGGTTGGGGATGTCTATTGACAGGTGGGGGTGCATGAGCCCAGGTGCTGGCTTCTAAGACCCCCGATGCTGCCCCAGCCCTCCCTGCTCTGCAGCCTCCCTGCTATCTTACTTCCTACTGCTTGCCCTGACCTGTTGGATGTTGTAGTCACGAGGACCCAGGAGCAATGTATTACATTGCAATTGGCAGATAAAAAAATGTCTTGCATTCTCAAGCTTGTTTTGCCTTTTTCCAATCATACAGTTGTTCCAATTCAAGAAATCACCACTACAAAATCCCTCTGCTGTCTGTCTTGGCCATGCTTCTACCTTGGCCATGATCCTGGGCCCAGGTACATGCTGAGAGGCAGCAGCAGGCATTTGTATGCTTCTCAGCAGCTCTCCCGGGTTTGCCAGTCTAGACTTGCTCTGCACGTCTCACTGTTTTGCTTCACACTCCCTTACATTGTCTGTGGGGACAGGTAGAAATTTATACTGTATCTTCCCCACGGGCCTATTTCTTAGCACAATGAACTTTGCTTTCCTATAGAACCACCAGCAGCATATTAATCACCCACCATGCTCTGACCCTGATCAATTAAAGTTTTTGGGTCAAGAAAATGAAGATGAACTTTATCATTACCATGCATCCCTTCATGAGCCTTTCTCCTAGTGCAGAGGTTCCCAACCACAGGTCAGTGGCCTGGGGCCAAATCATGAAGTGTTGGCTTTGGGGTTGTGGCACAAGCTTCAGGTGGCAGCACTGTCTTGTCCCTCGGTCTCTCAGCTCAGCTCTTCAGGTGTTCCCTGTCCCCTGCCGCATCCCTCTGCCTGACCTGACCCAGCCCCTTTGCCCCTTGGCCCCTCACTCCCACCCAGCTCCGCTGCTCATCCATGGTGAAAAAAAAAAGGTTGGGAAGCCCTGTCCTAGTGTAGTCACATCCTCTGGTGACCTTGTGCTCTACCCCAGTAGGATGTGGTAGAAGTGGATGAGTCACAGCCAGCAGAAGTTGCATGTGTTTTCTGCTCAGACCAGTTCTCAGAAATGACAGTCCCTTTCACTTTCATGGCCCTCAATTAAGGTTCAAATGTCAAGATTCATTGTGTTACCAAACAGTTGGACCCATTTGGCCTTCCGAGAGACAAGAATACAGGCTATTGATGGTCAGGACCTCTGTTACCAAATTAAACACATAAGTAAAGTTCAGGTCCTTCAATTCTCACCGCCCAGGCAGAAAAGTGGCAAGAGATAAGCCTATAGCCTTGCCCTTCTATTGTCACATCCCAAAAGCACAGGAACAGACACATTTCACTGTCCATCTAGTTCCTTCCACAACACAGTACAGCATAATACAGCTCCTCACCAGCTGCAGAGACCCAGGAGGTGGCCTACAGACTGGTAGCAGATCTTGAATTTGTGGAGTTCCCCATTTTCTCTCTATCCTGTAGCGTATGTTTGTAGATGACTTGTTATTGTAGTCTAACAAATAGTATATAGTTTTATTCAAATTTCTTTGTTTTAGTGAAACCTTTAAAACTGCATCAAGCCAGTTCTGTTATGGACTTGGAAGGTGTCAATTAGGTGGGATGTATGTCCTTGGGAAAACAGAAGGGCAGATTTTTTATCTCCTTCCTTCCTTTACCATCTTGGAATAGTGCCAGCCAACACTGTTTTCTTGTTATCTTAGTTTATAGTCTTCACTAATAATGTTTCTTTATTTTTACAACTTTTTATATTTAATGGAGTTGGGGGGGGTGACACTTGGGAGCTGATCTGCAAGTTTGGACAATGTTACTGTGCATTCAACAACTGAGCCACTGGACAGGAGCAACAGACCCAGGTCAATGACTTGCTACTGATGATAGAGAAGATGGTGCAGGAGAACAGTGGAACGTGCTTCACGAATGAACAGTATGAACATGCTGAGGAAAAGGTTCAGGAAGAAACCGAGCATTAGCAGTGAGAAATGAAGATGAAACAGATGCAGTTGGCTCACCAAAAATAAATGCAAATGCTAAAGGAAAAACTCCAGGGAAAAGGAGAAATCAAAACACTGCTTCATAAAAATGAAACTTTGCAAAAGCGGAAAGACCTGGAATAAAAGCATCAGCAGGAGGCAGACAAAATCAAGAGAAATTATGAGAAGAAAGTAGAAGAGGCCAGGGAAGAAGCAGAGTGGGGACCAATATTAGAAGTGATCCAGAAAGCATTTGTGTTTTTAATGCAAGTAATTAAGGGTTGTTATAGATGAGACAGTTTCCCATTTACACCACTGCAGCTGCATTTGTGTTTGCCTGAATGGGATTTCCCACCACTTGAAAAGTAATTTTTGCACTTTAAACTAACCCTGGTCATAGTTTCATAGTTTCATAGTTGATAGTGTCGAAAGAGACCTGAGCAGGTCATGAAGTCCAACCCCCTGCCATGGGCAAGAAAGAATGCTGGGGTCAAATGACCCAGGCTAAATGTCTATCCAGCCTCCTTTTGAAGACCCCCAGGGTAGGAGCCAGCACCACTTCTCTTGGAATTTGGTTCCAGATCCTAGCTGCCCTGACTGTGAAGTAGTGCCTCTGGATATGTAGTCTGAATCTACCCTCAGTCAACTTGTGGCTGCTACTCCTAGTTACTCCAAGTAGTGCTCAGGAGAACAGGGACTCTCCTGTTCCCCGCTGGTCCCTCTTGGTAAGTTTATAGACGGCCACCAGGTCCCCTCCCAGCCTTCCCTTGTGAAGGCTGAACAGGTTCAGGTCCCGTCGCCTCTCCTCGTAGGGCCTGCCCTGCTGCCCCCTGATCATGCGGGTGGCCTCCTTTGGACCCTCTCCATGCTGGCCACATCCCTCCTGAAGTGCGGCGCCCAGACCTGGACGCAGTACTCCAGCTGCGGCCTGACCAGTGTCGCATAGACGGGGAGGATCATCTCCTTGGACCTGCTCGTGATGCATCTGTGGATGCACGACAAGGTGCAGTTAGCTTTAATGACCACGTCCTTACATTGGTGGCCCACGTTCATCTTGGAATGAATAATGACTCCAAGATCCTTTTCTGCCTCTGCACTGACGAGAAGGGAGTTCCCCAGCCTGTAGGTGTGCTGCTGCTTCCTTCTCCCCAGGTGCAGCACCTTGCATTTGTCAGTGTTGAAACGCATCCTGTTCTCATCCACCCACCCCTGTAACATGTCCAGATCTAGTTGGAGAGAGAGCTTTGATTTAGTGGAGCTCCCCATTTACCCTGCCTTATCTATATATTTGTGTCATGCAAACACAGAAGCACTCAAAGACATGTAATGAGTCTCTTTGTCTACCAAATGGTGCTTTCAACTGGGGCGATGTGGCAGACCCATGCTGGGGGGAGGGGAGAGGCAGGGGAGGCAGGTTGCTACAAACATCCCCTCCTCTTCCTCTTCCCTCCAGTCTTATTATTTTTTGTTTAAAAAAACCTAGGGGCAGGGGAGAGGTTTGCAGCCTGGGCCATGCAGGAAGAGCTGGCAACTCCCAGGCTCACTTGGCCTTATAGGATGGACAAGAAGCTTTGTCTTGGAAACAACAGAGCCCAGAGGAATTTACTGATGCTAGTTTAGGGCCAGTTCTGGCTCTGAGCTCTTCATTTCCATCGTGGTGGCTGGGAGAACTGGTGCGGATCTACCCTGGAGTGAGGGGGTCTCGGGCATGTGGGGCCAGCAGTTTACCCGGGGCTGGAGTTTTCTTCCCTGGTGCAGGGACAGGGACAGGGCAAAGGGCAAGGGACACCTTGGTTCCAGCTGTGCAAAAGTCCAAGGGCAGCTGTGCACCAGGACTGGGGCCATTCCCAGTAGCCCCTGGCTTTGTGTCAGGGTCTCAGCACTACTTGGCCCCTCTGAGCCCCCAGGCTGGAGCATGGGGCTGAGCATGTGTCTGCATTGTCCCCCTCCCAGGGCATGGGGCTTTCCATGCATGGGGTACAGGCAGCCTGGCTCAGGAGGGAGCTCCTGGGCACGTGGGGCTGTGTTTGCACCTGCCCCCAGGCCCCGACTCAGAGCCCGGGGTGCATCCTGAGAACCATGTGTCTTGTATGTAATCCTGGAAGAGCATCTGTGTGGGTGTCGGCATCCTCTGGGCCCTGCAGCCAGGTCGGGGCTGCCTTCAGCTTGTGTGCAGCAGAGTCTGGGTGCAACTGTACCATGCCACCACTGAGCAAAGTGGCCGCTCCCAGCCCCCAGCAACCCTGCTGCTTACATTGTGCCCCACGATCAGTGTCGCTCAGGCTGCTGGGCTCAGCTGCTCTGGACCAGGCTGCATATCATGGCTCTCGAGGTGGCCCTGATTTGAGGGGGGCGTTGCTGTGCCTGGTCTGGCTCCTTCACTCCTGCTGCCTTCCTAATGGCAGGGGTAGAAACTGCTGAGCGGGGGCTCCACAGCTGTGTGTGGAGCAGCCACTTGCTTTTTGATTGCATTTGTTTTCATTGCATTTTGTGTGTGTGTGTATCTGAGAATGAGAAGTAAATGGCGGATCTGCCAGTTTTATTGTGAAGGTTCTGATTGCAGGGAGGCAGTGTTGCCTTCACAGGGAGAGGAGAGCTGGATTAGTGCTGGGGCAGGGAAGCAGGGCTGCTGTTTGGCAGGATCCATTCAAAGGCTGCATCTCAAATATGGCCTTCCTATGCCCCCCACCCCGCCCTCCCATCTTCCCTCCCTTACCTCCTTCCTCCCCAGGCTTCTGTCCCCTGGTCCCTGAACCGGGAAGTTGAAGAAGAAGAAGGAGAAAGAGGACAAGTGGCCACAGACTGCCTTCACTGCTGAAAAATATGTGTAGCAATCACTATTTGCTGGACAGCTTCTCTCTCTTTCTCTCTTCTTTCCCTTTCCTTCTTGTTTGTTTGGTTTCTCTTTTTCTTTCTGTTCATTTTGGCTGTTCTGTTCCTTCTCAATCTTGTTTTGAAGTAAATGTCTGACTCTT
>NW_005842747.1:574787-592437 GCF_000455745.1 Alligator sinensis
TTTATTTTTTTTTCCATGTGAATCTTTGTCTTTTTTCCCCTCCAAGAGAACAAAAAATCTGATCCACAGACTGGGAGACTGAACCTGCTGCTACAAGCCAAAGGTTTTATTATGTTTAGAAATCTGTAGTTTGAAATAAAGTGTAGACTGTGTTCAGGATACAGGACATATCACCTCAACAAGGGAGAAGTGATTGACATAATTTATCTTGACTTTAAAAAAGCTTTCGATATGATATCCCATGATCGTCTTATTGAAAAACTGGCCAACTGTAACCTCGGCTACATCACAGTCTGCTGGCTGAGTAACTGGCTTTGAGGCCAGACCCAGAGAGTGGTAGTTGATGGAAGTCAACCATCGTGGTGCCCTGTGACCAGTGGGGTCCCCAAAGACTTTGTCTTTGGGCCTATACTATTTAACATCTTCATTAACAATGTAGACATTGAAGTTAGAAGCAGACTGCCCAAGTTCACTGATGATACCAAACTTTGGGGTATAGCATCCACACCCGAAGACAGGATGGTGATTCAGGCCAGCCTTGACAGGCTTGGAAAATGGATGGATGTAAACCTGATGGCCTTCAACTCTGAAAAATGCAAGGTACTCAACCTTGGGAAGAAAACCCCCCAGCATGCACATAGGCTTGGTGGTGCTACACTCACTAGCACCATGGCTGAAAGGGACTTGGGGGTCATGATTGACCACAAGATGAATATAAGCCATCGGTGTGATGTTGCAGCTGACAAAGCAAGCACAACTCTGGCTTGCATCCATAGATGCTTCTCCAGCAAATCCTAGGATGTCATCTTCCCACTGTACTTGGCTTTGGTGAGGCCACAGCTGGAGTACTGCATCCAGTTCTGGGCTCCACAATTTAAAAAGGATGTGGAGAAGCTTGAGCGAGTCCAGAGGAGCCACACACATGATCAGAGGGCAGGGAAACAGGCCTTATGATGAGAGACTGAGAGGCATGGGACTCTTCATCCTGGAAAAGCGCAGGTTCAGGGGGGACCTGGTGGTGGCCTATAAGTACATCAGGGATGTGCATCAGGATCTGGGGGAACAGCTGTTCACCAGAGCACCGCATGGGATGACAAGGTCTAGCAGGCAAACTTCTCCAAGACCATTGCAGGCTGGACATAAGGAAGAACTTCTTTACAGTCTGAGTCCCCAAGGCATGGAACAGACTCCCCAAGAGGTGGTGCAAGCACTTACCCTGGACTCCCTTAAGAGGAAATTGGATGTATATCTTGCTGGGATCCTGTGATCCCAGCTGAATTCCTGCCCTTGGGGCAGGGGGCTGGACTCAGTGATATTCTGAGGGCACTTCCAGCCCGAATGTTTATGAATCTATGAACCTATGCTTGTAATTTTTTTTTAAGACCTATATGATGCCATTTTCCATTGGTGTTGTTTTGAATTGATTAGTGCAGCAATTAGTGAAACATTTCATTCCCTGGAACTGCTAATTAATTTTTAGCTTCACATCCAACCCCTGAGAATTGGTTAGCATCCTTCCTCCTCTCCCCCATCTCCTTTTTAACTAGCTAAATCATGCCTTTTTTTAAATAAGGGGAAAAACCCTCATAAATCCATCAGTGACTCCTGGAAAATGGCAAAGCTTCTGGATTTTTTTAAGGTTCCAGCCTGGGTGGTAGGGAGGGGAAGAAAATCCCTCAGCTCCTGTTGTTCACAGGAGAACAAAAGCTCTTACTATTAGCTCTTGGGTGAGGAGCCTCAGATCTCCTGTGAGGTTATGGTGATGCAAATTACCTTAGACAAAAAAAGGCAGCAGCAGGATCCCTGGTCTGAGTCACTGATGAAGATGTTGTACAGTGCGAGCCAGAGGACTGAGCCCTGGGAGACCCCACTTCCCACATCCCTCCAGGCTGAAAAAGACCCATCTACCACCACTCTCTGGGTATGATCCTCTAGCCAATTTGTGACTCACCTGACTGTAGGCTTTGACGCCACAGTCGCCTAATTTTTTAATGAGAATAGGGTGAGAGACAGTGTCGAAGGCCTTCCTAAAGTCCAGAAAGACTACGTCCACTGCGACACATATGTCCAAGGATTTTGTGACCTGGTCGTAGAAGGCCACCAGGTTGGTCTGACAGGACCTGCCTCGAATGAACCCGTGTTGGTTGCCCCTAAGCATGAACCCCCCTGCTTGCCCCTCGCAGATGTGTTTTCGGATAATTTTCTCAAAGAGCTTCCTAGAGTTTTCTGGGTCCTCCTTCCTCCCTTTTTTCAAAATGGGGAGCACATTGGTCTTCTTCCAGTCCTCTGGCACCTCACCTCAGGAGCTCACATCTAGTTCAATCCCCTGCTGAAACAGGCCAGCCTTAACGACATCATCCCAGCCAAGGTTTTGTCTAGCTAGTTCTTAAAAACTTACAAGAATGGAGATTCCATAACCTCTCTAGATACCTATTCCAGTGCTTCACAACCCTCCTAGTGAGAAAGTTTTGTCCCCCCCCACCAATCTCTAATCTAAACTTCCCTTACTACAACTTCCTTACTGCAGCCATTGCTTCTTGTTCTATCATCTGCCACCACTGAGAACCACCACTGAGAACAGGCAGGAAGAGGAACAGACAGGAGAAAACAGACAGGAGAATGGAAGTTCACAATCAACCAACCCTATGCCCTAGCTGATTTACAGAATTGTGTCACACCTCCTTCATCTCTTTTGAACAGGACAGTCCAACTCCTGAGTCTATTTCTGTATGCAAGAAGGCAAAGAAGGTTGACACCTTATAAAGAAACTCATTTTGGAGAGGTATGAGCTTTTGTAGGCTGCAACCTACTTTGCCACATGTGAGATTCTCCATTTTTTTTAGGGTGGGGCAGGTGTGGAGAAGAAGCAGGAACAGCACTAGCATTTAAAGAACTTGAGTTAGAAGTATGCTTATAAAAGGAAGCTTTCAAGAATGTGCCTCAGGAAGAAGGGTGTCCTAGGAATAGATTACAAGTCCAGACAGTAGATTGTAACAAATGAGCAGGAGCTGGTGAGGCCAATGGTTTCATTTGTGTGAGCAGGAAAGCTAGTGTGAAGGGGCAAGGTGGGGAATGAAAGGAAAAAAACCCTGTTTAGATGGATTTGAGGACTGGGTAAAAAGACAAAGTCCAAGAGACCTGAGATGGGGAGACTGCAGGGATCGAGATGTAACAAGGTCAAAGCCTGAGTTTTAGTGAGAGGGAAGGGCAAGGAATGGACAGATTGTTTAGCTGTTGTACAGGGGAAAAGTAGGATGTACAGGTGTCATCAAAGGAAACAAAATCAACAGCAGGAACAACAAAATGAGCTTGAAGAGATGCTAAAGTGAAGCTGGAGAAGATACCCACATTTGAAGGGGCACCACAGCTGACACTGAGACTCATGGAGTGATCCCAATGGAAGATACAATATAAACATTGTATTACTGTGCAGTCTTCCAATGCTTACAAGTGCTTTATACACCCCATGCATCAGATGCAGCTCCTTGTGAAGCAGGAAAGTAGTGTAAGAGTGATGTCACAGCCTGGTGGTCCATAAATTATGCAAGAGGCAAGGATTTCTTAGTGTGAGATATTTTATTGCACCAACTCATTAGTTGGGACAAAGCTGGAGCAGGTTTCAAATGCAAGATATTCTTCCTCAGGTCTCTGATCACAGGCCTGAGAAAGAATGCCTTGCTTTTGAAAGCTTGTCTAACTGTATCCCAGCTACACAGTTGATCCAATAAGAAATGTCACCCTAAGGAATACTTGCCTCAAAGCAATAATAGCAGCCTCTCCCCTTAGGTAAGCAGGGGCTGGGAGTTCCCTGCTGCCAGGGCAGGGAGACATTGTCCCCACCCAGGCTTCAATAACAGAGACTTCCCCAGCAGCTGGCAGGGAGCTATCGCTTGCCCCCTGCTGCACTGCTGACAGGCAGCAAGTTTGCCCACAGTTGGCCGTGTACACATGCTGTAATGCACAGTAACTAATCAGGAGCAAATTTGCTACTTGTATTTAAAGGTAGCAAATTTACTCATGATTAGAGCAAATTACTGTGTAGTAAGCATCTGCGCATGTAGACAGTGATGCTTACTGCACAGTGATTTGTGCTAATCTCAATGGAAAGTAGACATGCCCACTGTGCATGTGTGTGTGTGTTTTGAGCTTGCCTAAATCTGAGGAAACTTGTCTGAGGAGCTGTACATTCTCCAAGAGTGCACTAGCTAATTGCAGAAGAAAGACGTGAGGGTGAAGAGGCTGAATCTTTCTGATAATTTGGTGTGTATGTGTAAAAACTGACTTTCAGTCTAAAGAGGGGCTGAAACACCCAAGAGGCAAGAGCTAAGGGTGTTAGTAAAGCTCGATTTGCAGTCTTGAAATAAGGTCAGGCTATTTTCTACAACTCTTAGCAACTTCAGTTCCTCTTGCAGCATCCAGTGCTGACTATATGTTTCATTGTGACAAGAGTTTTAGTGAAAGCAGTAGGGCTCTGTGAAGCTTCAGCTCTTGATTTGATTTGGAGAGGATTTGGTCTGATTCAGAGGCCAAATCTCCAAAACTGTCATCTTCCAGTGTGAGCCTCCCACTGCCAAAGGCAGAGTTGGAGCTGGAGCTGGAACCGGGAGACCTGAGTGCCCTGGCTCAAGCAATTTTGGGGACCGAGGTGGAATAAGAGTTTGTGCTCCATACCCCTCAAATTTCCCCTAGACACAGGTTTCCTTCTCTGGAAAGCAGCACCTTGGAGGAGATTGATGTTGTGGAGGCTCAGGCAAGTGGCTCAGCCAAGCCAGTTCCTCCTGCTGTTGTGCCTCAGCCTGCTGAGGAGGGGGATAAGGCAGGATCCCCACCCTCAACACAGAAGAGGGCAAGTAGAGTAGTGTAGTGTGGGAGCATATTGAGCTGGCAGATGATCCCACATTTTCTATCTGTCAGCACTCCCAAAGGAAGATCAGCTGGGGCAAGGAGACAAAATACTTCACCACCATGGCGATGGTGCTGCATCTCAGGAGGCAGCACCCCCTTGCCCTTCTTCCTACTCAGCCTGGCACCACTCACTCCAAAGATGCCACCCCCCGCAAAGCACAGGAAGGCCACTCTGGACCTGTCAGGGAAAGCCACAGACAAAGAGGGGTGTGTTGCCAAGGTGAGCAAGATCACCCAAAGCATTGGAGAGATGCTTGCCCTGGATAGCCAGCCCTACTCTTTAGTTGAGTGGCCAGGGCTCAGGGGGCTTGTGGTGCTTCTAGTCTCATCTTACTAAGTGCCCGCGTGCACCACCTTTAGCAGGATGGTGGTGTCCTCCCTGTATGAAGCGTGCAGGGAGTACTTGAGGGAGGAGCTGTGCAGGGCAGGGCCACAGGTGGCCTTGCACTTCACCTCCAACATCTGGAGCAGCCAATGTGGTGATCATGCTTACATCTCCTTCACAGGGCACTGGTGGGATCAGTCAGGCCATCGGTGGGTTCTACTGCAAGCCAAGGTGCTGGATGAGTCCCACACAGCAAGGGAGATACTGGGAGGCCATGAACTGCATGGTGCAAGGGTGGCTTGTTGGGCAGGCAGAGCAAACCCAGAGGCTTATGGTCACCAAAAATGGGGCCAATATGGTCAAGGTTCTCCATGATGCCAACTTTGTTGCCATCCACTGTGTGGCACACAGGCTGCACCTAATAGTCAAAGATGCCTTGCTGGTTCTGCCACCATTACCACTATGAGCAAGCTCATTTCAAAATGCAGGAAGGTGGCGGGCTACTTCCACTGCAGCATCAAGCAGAGCAAGATGCTGTGGGAGATGCTGTGGGAAGAGCTGAGCTTCCCACAACACAAAATCATGCAGGATGTGGAAACTTGCTGGAACTCCACATACCTGATTTTCAAAAGGCTGGTGGAGCAACAGAAGGCCATATATGTGATGGCTTTCCTGGGGGGAGATCAGGATCAGTGGCCCCCTGAACAGAGATGAGTAGGGTCCATCTCCCAGAGCTTGGTGGTCCTCAAGACCTTCCTTGATGCCCTCCACGCTGGTGATGCCCTCCTTAGCCAGGTGATCCCCATAGTGAGGGAACTGGACAACCAAATGAAGAAGTTCCTGGCTAGGGCAGGCTGCTGTCACCAGACATGCAGGAACTAGTGAGGCGGCTGAAGGAGGGCATCAGGAGATGGCTGGAACCCTTGCAGTCCGGTTCCGTCCGCATGCTGGTGAGCATGTGCAGCCCAGGATGAAGGGGAGCATGTGCACTGGCAGCACCAAAACCCTCAATCACTGGATGCAAGTGCTAGTCAACAGAGTCAGGGAGGCAGAAGGGCAGAGATGAGGGGATGTGGAAGAGGAGGATCCACTTTCCCATGCCAGTGCCCCCAGCACCAGCACCAGCCAGTCTTCTCCACACCAGCCCCTGCCAGTGTGGGCCAAGGGCATGGCTTCAGTGTGGGGGTCCAAACGTATCAGACCCCAGCCTTAGGCAGGTAGCACTGAGGGTTTGGTGGATACCTATCTTGCTGAGCATGTGGAGCCACTGGACTGTGACCCATTGGTCTACTGGGCAAGCAACAGCCAGATGTGGCAGCATCTGACCATGCTTGCCCAGCAACACCTGTTCTGTTCCCCAACCAGTGTTCCAAGCAAGAGGGTATTCAGCATTGTTGCGGATGTTGTGACACCCCACTGCACCTCCTTGGACCCTGGTTTGCTGGAGCAGCTGGTGTTCTTGAAAGTGAACCTCCCACTTCTGGAGTCCCCCAAGCTCCTCCTGCAGATGGACTGAGTGCCACCCTCCTCACTCTGTCTGCACCTATTTCCTTTTTTAATTTTTTAAAAACCAGTTAATGCCCCACATTCAGCTGAAGGGGGCATGCCACACACTGCATCACCAGCCAGCAGGGGAAGAACCTGTCTCTGCTGAGCTCACTCCCCATCCACAACAAAGTTGGAGGTATGGGCTGGGGCTATGGCCAAGGAGTAGACCCCAGACCCTGGGTATGACCACTAAAACTGCACCCTGCCAGGGTAGGGAGGCCTGGTGGTACTGCTGGTGGTATGGCAGCCCCATAAATGCCAGGACCAAAAGGCCCTCCTTTTGAAGACCCCCAGGGTCACTTCCTTGGCCCTGCTTGAGATGCATCTGTGGATGCAGGACAAGGTGCGGTTAGCCTTACTGACCGTGTCCCCACACTGTCGGCCCATGTTCATTTTGGAATCAATAATGACTCCAAGATCCATTTCTGCCTCTGTGCTGACAAGAAGGGAGTTCCCCAGCCTGTAGGTCTGCTGCTGGTTCTTCCTCCCTAGGTTCAGTATCCTGCACTTCTCAGTGTTGAATCCCATCTTATTCTCATCCGCCCACCCCTGTAACCTGCCCAGATCCAATTGCAGCCAGTCCCTCCTTTCTAGTGTGCCCACTTCCCCCCACATCTTAGTGTCATGTGCGGATTTGAACAAGGTGCTTTTCACTCACTCATCTAAGTCGCTGATGAAGATGTTGAACAGCGTGGGCCCGAGGACCGAGCCCTGAAGGACCCCACTGCCCACGTCCCTCCAGGTTGAAAATGCCCTGTCCACCACCACTCTCTCGGTGTGGACCTCCAGCCCGTTGGCAACCCATCTGACTGTGTAGGCATTGACACCACAATGTCTTAAGTTTTTAATGAGAATGGGTTGAGAGACAGTGTTGAAGGCCTTCCTAAAGTCCAGAAAGACTACATCCACCATGACACCTGCATCCAAGGATGTTGTGACCTGGTCATAGAAGGCCCCCAGGTTGGTCTGACAGGACCTGTCTCTAATGAACCCATGTTGGTTGCCCCTAAGCATATACTCCCCTGCTTGTCCCTCACAGATGTGCACCTGGATAATTTTCTCAAACAGCTTCCCCAGGACCAAGGTAAGACTAACAGGCCTATAATTTCCTGGGTCCTCCTTCCTCCCTTTTTTGAAAACGGGGACCACATTGGCCCTTTTCCAGTCCCCTGGCACCTCGCCAGAGCACCATAAGTGCCTGTAAAGCCATGCCAGGGGGCCTGCAATGACCTCAGCTAATTCCCTCAGCACTCTTGGGTGGAGATTGTCAGGACCTGCTGATTTGAACACATCCAGTCCCACCAGAAGTTCCCTGACTAGGTCCTTTCTGACCCTGGGCCTGGCTGTGCCTCCCCAGGGACCCTTGGGGATCACACAGGTGATGGATCACACAGGTTATTCTACTTGAGGGGAAAGAAGGGCATGACAATTCAGTTTGGCTACCTGTGATGCTGCTGGTGCTACTGGTGCTGACTGCTGAGTCACTAAGTTATTTTACATGCTGCTGTTTAAAGTGGTGGACAGGACTGAGGCTGTAGGAGAGAAGAAGACCTCAGTGGGGCACATTACTGTGTTGTGTAGAGGCCCCAGCACCAGTGAAGGCTCATCTAAACACACACACAGTGTCACCCACCCATGTCACAAGTTTTGCCTGTGTGCAGCCAGAGGTTCAGGGCTCCTGAACCCCTGCACCTATCTCCTTGACAGCTGACAGGCTTCATGGCCACAGCAGGGCTGAGCAGGCTTGCAGTTTTCACCACCCTGTGCCTTAACACACACAATGTCACCAAAGTCATAAGTTTTACTTGTCATCAGTTTGAGATGCAGTTTCCCAGAGATCCCTACACCTATCTCCTTGAGACTTGGCAGGCTTTGTCCCCTTAGCAGTGGATACTGAGCCTACAGTTCTCACCCTGCTGTGGCTTAACACGTGTAACACGAGTTTGACTTTCAAGCTTTTGTGGTACAGTTTCTCAGAAACCTCTGCATCTATCTCCTTGACACTTGTCATACATTATGCCCTCATATGGGGCTACCATCCCTGCAAGATTCACTTGAATCAGCCAAAACATGACAAAGTTATATGAATGTCATTGATTACCCATTATACTCTTTGGCCAAATCTCCTAATCTCTCTGAATCAGTGCCTAATTCTCTGAAGCCGATTCGGATGAATTGAATCAGAAAAGTGACCTGAATCTCCAAATTGCATTTCTGGTATCTGAATCAGCCAAATCTAAATCCAAATTGAACAGTTCTCTATTCACAGAGGCTTACTCCCTGGATATATAGCCTACTGTGATATAAATGTGTGCTCAATGGCTACTTAGCTACACTGGTTGCTCTAGTGTGGTTCTTTGCTTCTCCCCTAACCTGTACCATTCCTCAAGCCTTTCTTCTTTCACTATACAGTTCCCCAGTGTACATAGTGTGGTGAACTCACCGGGAGAGTGTTCAGACATGCTTTTTCTATTCCTTTGGCTTGGAAGACCAAGGGAGACTACTTTTTCTGATTCAGGCTGAAGGAAACACCCCAAGTTCTAGCAGTGGGTTGAGTACCTTCAAGGACTATAAGGCCTGTGTACCCCAGTGGGTACAGGGCCCTGAAACAGTCCAGACCCCTGGGTGGTGGTGGCGGTACCCCCAGGCTTGTGGGTGTGTTCCAGGTAGGGGGTCGACCAGACAAGAGGCACCTCCGGGGAGGCACTCGGTGCCTGGTAGGTGGTTGGGTGCAGTGAAGTTGGTGGCTCAGCGCAGGTCCACCCGCCGTCCCCCAGGCCTGCCACGCTCCTTTCTACAGCAACAAAGAAAATTGCTTTCCCTCCTTATGGTAGCTCATAAGGCATTTGAAGACTGCTCTTATGTCCCTTCTGAGGAGCTTTTTCTACTTTCTGAATATTCCCACTTCCTTCAGCCTCCCCTCATAAGACTGCTTTCCAAGCCCTTTCTCATCTTTGTAACCCACCTCCAGACCCTCTCTAATGTATCCAGGCTGAAATAGTGCTGAGGAGAGGCATTACCACTTCCTGTGTCTTTCACCCAACAACATTCTCCTTAATCTCAGGTAACAGCCTGAGCCTCATGTGCACAGTTATCATTACCCCGTATGCAGCTACTGCACTTGCCTGGCAGCCATTCAGTGCAAGTCCATGTCCATCAGCTGTGGTTCTGGTCCACAGAGGATGCACATGAGGGGAATGTGAAGCCCCCTAATTGAAACTTACCAAAGAGCAAGTGAGGATATCTATCTTACCCACTTGTTGCCCAGCAGCCTAATGGAGACAGCACCCACCTGAGACTATGGGGTGCAACTACTGCACTTGCTTGGCAGCCATTCAGTGCAGGGTGCAGGGTCCAGGCTCCTCTTCCCCTATGGGAATGAACATCTGTCACATGAGACTGGAACAACCTAGTCCCAAGCTGGGCTGAGAGCTCCTTCCTGGTGAGGCCAGGCCACTGTTCAATTGGAAAGAATAGCACCATGGGGATACAAGGGGAACAAGCAGGAGATATCCTGACTGTTCAGTCCAGGAAACTGGTGGTTAGGTTGTGGAGGAAATGATCCCTAGCTTCTATTGCTGTGTGCGCATTTTGAGGGCTGCTTTGCAAAGTAAAGATTGCTGACCTATTTGTTTCAGGTCTTCCTGAATCCAAGCACTGCCATTGCCTGTAAGTTCCTGCAGAAGTTTTTACCACAAGTCAGCATGGGCAGCCAGGGTGGTATGAAAGATCCTCTCACTTTGGCTGAGTTATTGGAAGCTTCCCCCTCCCCCTCCCATTCCCTCCAACATTGCCCAGCTGACTGTGGAGTTCTGCTTCATATACTGGCATGTCCTCAGCCTGGTGGGTGAGGTGGTGGACCCCACCCATGGAGGTGGTTGGATGATGGACCCAATTCTGGTTGGCAGAGCTGGTGGGCCCAATGCAGACTGGCAGAAGATGGGGGCTTCAGGCCCATTCCTGGGTGGTAGGGGTGCTGGGCCTGATTCCAGGTGGCAAGGGAGAGGCAGCTCTTTTCCAGGGTGGAGGGCCCAATCCAAGAAGGCTGGGGTGGTGCAGTGGGTCTGATTCAGGCCAGGAGATGCTGGTAGGGATGCCATCTGGGCAGACAGGGGCTGGAGTGGTTCAGATCTGGGTCACCTATACTGCCTGAGAGAGCAGGTGAATGGGCAGGCACAGAGCAACTTGGCTCCTAGCCACAGGCCTGCTCACCAGCCCTCCAGGGCCAGGTCAGAGCACTGAACATTGCAGGGGGTATTGACTCTTCATGGACATCTTCTTAAAGCATGTGTCATCTTCAACTCCAAGGAACAGTCCTTGACATTAGCATGTGCTAAGGGTAAGGTGTAACTATACCTTTAGGCACTTAAGTCTACTGATGTGCTTAGAGGGGAAAGAGAATCCAGCCATTATATGAAAAAAGAGATAAGAAGAAGAGGAAGAGGAAGGCCTGCTTCTTAAACATTTCATTATGTGCCCCTTAACTCTAGTGTTATCAGGGAAACTAAATGCTAAATCATGGGTTACTTCCTGTGTGCCATTCATGACTGGTATGGGATGGCTTGAATAGAGTTGGCCCTGGCTCAGGCAGGGGTTGGACTAGTTGTGACCTCTGGAGGTCCCTTCTAGATACTTCTCCAGGACTCTAGGGCTTTAGTTCAGACAGATCTTAAATGACTCATGATCACAGGTCAGACAAGGGGACATGGATGTCCCTTCTCACCATAAACTGTAAAGAAAAAGACTATCCAAACCATCTCCAATGGGGAAAACAGTATCACTGGCTGATGATCCTATGCAAAAATTGAAGTGGAAATGAGCTCTTTCTGTTTCAGGGGCAAAGGATGAAACTTAAACTCAAGGCTGAGACAGGAGGGGCACTACAGTAAGAATGGCCTGGGGCAGGGTTGAGGTTAGGAGCAGAAGTCAGTTCTGTGCCCTGTTCCCTAGAGCCCAGGTAACCTTGCAGATTAGAGGCAGAAATGGGTCTGCAGCTGAAATTTTTATTGCTTGCACCTCCAAATGTTAAAACGAACCCTTATCCCAAAGTCCATCTGGCTTCCTGTGACAGCACAACAGAGAAGCTTACAGCTACTGTCTTTGTTTCACCAAAACTTTTGGAACTGAATTGAACTAATATTCCTGTGGGCATAAAAGGAGCTGGATTCATGTTTCTGTGCAAGTTACACTCTGGGAGGAATGACTTATGGTCTCCTTCACCATTATGGGAGACTGCTTGCTACCAAGCTGTTTTGTCTTCCCTGAAATGTATGGTCTTCCATAAAAAAGGCTGCTTTGTTTTTACAATTATGTAAGAATCTTAACAAAAATCTATCTATGTAACCTGGGTGCACCCAAGTACTGTTCTCTCTCCAGATAGAAGGGATGGGTGGCAGGCAAGGGTGCTATGAGAGGGATCTGCAGTATGCAGGCCAGATCCCTCTACTCCCTATAGAGTCAGGCCAGGACAATAGATACTTAACTATACACAGATTTATTAAGACATACAATAATTAAAAGAATTGCTATTAATACACACACACACATATTATACAAACAGCAGTTAAATACAGGTGAGCATATATAAATACAATTAAACAGCAGTCAAAATACAAATATACACAGGTAAGTATATGTATATATCCATTAGGGAAGGGGAATATATATATATGTTAGGGAAGGGAAGGGGTCCCAGAAGTGTCCCTTAAGAAGTTTAAATTTAATTAACTACTACTTATTAAACTACTAATATACAAATTTAAAATGTTCACAAAATATAAGGCACAGTGTCACAGACTAGCAGGCACTCTCCTACAAAATATAAGACACCTTGACAACTAATTAGCTCAAGATTTCCTGGGATAAACTGCCCCACAACTTGGTAGCTCCCCTCCACTGTGGAAATCCCTTCCCCAACAACTCACAACTCCAGGTCCGGGATGGGTGGTCCTTGACCCGTTGGCATAGTTGCTCCTTATGGGCATGGCCTCCCAGGACACTCGCTCCCTTGGACTACCACTTGCAGGTCGCCCTGTGCATCATTGCGTGCACTGAGGACTCTGCCTGTTGCCCTGTGGGGTCAGGCCAACTCTCAGGATCTCAATATTGCACTGTTAGACAGGAGGGTGTGACACAACTGCACATATACAAACACACAATCAATTGGATGCATACAGACACACACACACTACCAACTCAGGCACATACACATCCAAACTAGCCTAGGTACATGCATACCTATCACCAATTCAAGCACATACACCATACACCCCAAAAGTTAGACAAAAATCAATTGTCCTTACCCGCACTCTCGGTACACATACACAGATCAACAATTCATATATCATACACACAATGACATATATATACATATATAGATCTCTCTCTCTCTCTCTCTATATATATATATATATATATACACACACACACACACACACACACACACTCACCAGTTCACACGCATACAACCCACCTACACATAGGTAAGTTCCTAACTTGGATGGCACGGTATGTATGTATGTATGTGCTTGGGGTAGCTCAGATACTTGGGGGAAGGTTAAGGTAAGAGAGAGAGAGAGAGTTAAAGTGTAGGGAGTGAAAATTGCCAGAACTGAGATTATAACTGGTAGACTAGAGAGAATCTGGTCAAGGAACTGAGGCTTGGGGTTACTTAAGGTAGACTGGGGCTGGAAACTGAGGCAGATAGCTGAGATATTGCAGGGGGAGCAGGTAGAGTGGTGGCAAGGAGGAGACAGTCAGGAAACAGACAAAAACCCAACTTGGGGTTTCAAAATAACAGGTTGATTAAACAGACAACACACTACACAGCCCCATGAAGTTATTGGTTCCACCCCGCCACACACACACAAACACACACACCCACAATGGCAGCAGGAGAAAGAGACTCAGTAGAAGGGTTGGAGTCCAGGTGGGGAAGAGAATCGGAGTCCAAGTCCTTGGTTGAAGAGGGGGTAGGGGGTGATAGCTACCTATCCAGGCTGGAAAAGGGTCCTTGTCCAGTAGGTGTTGTCCAGAGGGGCGTCACTGGCAGGGTCTCTGGGTGGATAGGTGGTGTGGCGTGGTGCTGGTTCAGATGAAGAGGGCATCTCAAGGAGTCAGTCTTCACTACCCCTTTTTATGGGGCAGACTACTTCTTATCTGCTATGGGAGGGCCTGTCCAAGCAAGGTCAGTCCTGTCCCAGAGAGCTCCAGGTGTTCACACTGAGCATGTGCAGCCTGGCACAATGGTGGGTTGCCTCATCTTTTGTGTCTTGAATGCTGAGGGTGGTACCAAGGGCTGGGTCATTGGTCCAGGTGTTGGTGTTGATGGTTCGGTCATTCAGAGGAAGCTATTTTTAGACCTACTGCCACTGTCTCTCAATCACCCTCGTTCATCCCCATTCATTCAGGAACCAAGTTACATAGGAGGGGTAGGTACGAGTCATAGGTTACACAACCAGGCCTGGGGACAGGACGGAGACTTGACAAACGAAATGGAAACTTGATATATCTTATGCTTACATATGTAGGCCTAAATCATATAGCACCAGTAAAACTCAATATAAACATAATAATTATACAATATAAAGAAGGAGAAAAAACAACAAATACAACTTGCTACCAAAATAAAATGCTGAAGCTTATCCTATGTCTTAGCTCACTTATACTTATCTATAGGGAATAGAGAGGGAGAGACAAAGTCAGAAATGGTTGGGGAATGGAAGCGAATGCATTTACAAAAAAAAAGAAAGAAAATCTGGGGGTTTTGCTACATGCCTTTTGCTGGAGGTTGGAGGCCTGGGCTGCCTCATGTGGTGCTGGAGCTCAATCCATCTCCCAGACCCTCCATGCAGTGTCACCTGCACTGAATTCCCTGGCCACTTGCCAGGGATTGCAGATCTGAGCCACTGCAGGCTGCTGCCAGGATCTTGAGCTTTGTACACTGCTCTGTGCACCAAGGTCCCAGCTGCTCATTGAGGGGTTGCAGACCAGAGCCACCTCATGCAGCTCCCAGGGTCTGGGCTTTGTGCATCGAGCTGTGCACCAACACCACATTTCCCATGGTGGGGTTGGGGATTCAGACACTCGCTGCTCCCACTCATGAAGAGGTATCTTTGGGCAGGGGCGGGGCAAGCCTTTTCCCAGGGTTACCTGATTAATGGATGGGTATTCCAATCACAATGAAGATTCTCTGAGCCCCGACTGCTGAACTGTATCGGTCAGTCTGCCACCTCTAAAATAGCAAAACAGCATCTAATATAAGTGGTTACACCAGTTACTATAAGATAAAGCTATGTTTTAGAATATTTGGATCATTTCATTCATGGTCTTCCCTTACGATGTCTCTTCTCAAGCCTTGCGCTCTGTTTAATTTCCTCTTGGTCTTGGTTTTGTTGGACATGATGACAGCTTCCTTTATTTTGCTGACCAAGCTGGCTGTCACAGCTGCAAAAGTTTCTTCCAGTATCCCACCAAAACAGGTTTGGGGTCTTCTACTTATCCACGCTTCTGTAGCTTGGGTCAAGCCCCATGAAACTGGCCAAGGCTGGCAACAGCTCTCCCACTTCCGAGCTGTCCAGTGGCTTGTGTGGCCTCTGAAGCAAAGCAAAGCCAGCAAGAGCTCCTCTGATCTACAGGGCAGGGGCACGTGGGAGCCAAACCCACACTGTGAGCTGCCTGCAGTATGGATACCCTGTTATACTCACTCCTGCTCTTGCAATACCCCTAGACAGGAGCTCACCCCCTCCACAGGCTTGTAAAAGAAAGAAAATCTGAACCTGAGCTGATGAGGTGAAGACTCCTCCATAATGAGCCATGCTGGGTTTGTTTGCATCCTTAGGTTCATCTCAGGGTTAAGTAATGTGAGAATTATATTGAACTGACAATATTTTTAAGGCCTTTGCTTCTAAATACATTGCAGAAAGGAGCTTTATATGGGGTATGGAAACGTATTTGCAAAGCTTAAGTGGTTAGAGCAGGGCAAAAGGGGACAGGAGAGTTGGGGAACACAGAACCTAGGCTCACCTGATCCTAAGGGCATGGAATCCTCTCACATTACACTGGAACAGCCTAATCACCCAGCCAGGCTGAGAGCATCTTCCTGGTGTAGCCAGGTCACTGGGCAAAGAAGAGGGAAGGCATCCTGGGGACAGACAGAGAACAAGCAGGAGGGAGCCTGACTTTGTGTGCCTCAAGATGGGTTGTTGCTCTGTGGGGTGTGAGTCCTGCTTCCACTATCACCCTGGCCAGTCCATGCCACACAAATCTAGTGTCTAACCTCTTAGCAAAACTACATAGTAAGTCTTGACACAATACAGGATATCACAACGATACCTAAGCCCACTGCTTCAGAGATCCCAGGAGGAGGGCTATTCCCTTATGTAAAGGAAGGCAAAGATTTGCATCAATTTGACTGGGGGTAAAATTCCCTCGTGACACAAAATCCAGTGGAAGTCTGAGTCTAAGCAGAGGGGCAAGACCCTCTAACCAGGAACCTCCAGCTTTAAGTTCCAGTAGGAGCACTGACACAGCCCAGGATGGAGGGGGACCTAGAATGCCAGTTCCAGTCTTCACCCAGGTTCTAATACTGGGTTGTGTCTGAAGGGGGAGATTCCTCATGCTGCTCAAATTGATACCCACTGGTCCAAGCTGAGGAAACCTTGTTGAGCAGTGCTGGCGTATGCAGCCAGAGGGAAGCAGGACTACAGCAGCAGGACGTGTCTCAGCACTGGGAAAAAATTCCCACTAAGAGAAATGTGGAGCAATGCACTTTTTCTGTAGCTGAGGATCCATGTCCAGAGGAGTCTATGAGCTGCTCGCTGGTATGAAGGGGAGACCTAGAAGTATCTGGTGCCCATGATAACCTGAGCAGCCTGGCAGCTCTGAGCATGGGGAAATGCAGTGACATATTCTAAAGCTTGTGATCCTGCCCCATTCTCCTGGGTTCTGTGATGACTTAGTCAGCCTGCCCTATACCCTAGCTATGGACTAAAAGAGAGAATTTCTTGACTATGAGACAAAACATTTTGTATCTCTTGAACACTATTTTTAATTTAGAATACAGCATTTTAGAGTTTTCAAAGTGAGAGGGGAAAAAAGGGGGCAGAGCCAGGCAAGGAGAGACCTGTGCATTTGTTTCCAGGAGTAGTTAGCTGTGGTAGTCTGGAGTCAAGCAGAAAACAGACTAGGGTGGCACCTTGGAGACTAACTGAAAGAGTTATTCTTTAAAGTGCCGCTCTGCCCTGCCTTCAGATTTCAGTTACAGAAAAGAGCTGACAGGAAAAGAAAAAGCAATCAGTAGGCACTGCTATTTTCTTTTCAAGGCTGTTCAAGAGATTGTTTCCAGCATCTCCTAAATTCAATTCAATTTAGGTCAAAAGAGTAGTTTAAATAAAATTAAAATAACCATGCAAAATTTGTTGTACACACACACACACACACCATTTTACCTCCTCTGTGCTGCTTGCTCCCTCCTCTTTGCTCCCCACCAATGCAAACAGTCCTAGAGACCTAATTCTTGGAATGCAGTACTTTGAACAGAAAGATCAGGTTATGAGAAGTGCTAAAGAGCTGTCTGCTAGGGCTGCGTGAAGCTTCGGGTGCTGATTCGAATCGGAGGAGATTCGGACCGATTCGATGGCCGAATCTCCAAATCTGAATCGAATCAGGGGACCAATAAGAAGATCTGAATCAGTTTGAAGCTCTGCAAATCTATTTGGGAAAGATTCAGAGAGCTTTGATGATTTGGGCAGTCCCCACCGGCTGCAGCAAGGAGCTGGAGCTAGACTCAGAGCTGGTAAGTAGGGGGTGGGGCAGGGGAGGCTGGAGGAGGGGGAAGGGGACCATGGAGGGACCCCTGCAAGGCCCCATCCC
>NW_005842747.1:592558-594113 GCF_000455745.1 Alligator sinensis
TTCCCCAGCACCCCCCATGGCTGCCCCACCTGTCCCAGCTCCTAACCCTTTAAAAAGAACCCCCACTCACCAGGTGCTGCCTGGCAGAGGGGTGATCCCCACTTCCCCTCACTGCCTCATGCTACATGGGGGGCTCTGCCGTGAGCCCTGCGACCCCACCTGCTCTCCCAGGCCCACCATGGCTGCCCTGCCCACCCCAGCTCCTGCCCTTTAAGAAAAAAAAGCCACTCCCATGAACTCACTATCTCCTGCAGAGGCTTCAGGGGCTCTTTCAGAGCCCCCCATGCAGTGTGGGGCAGTGGCAGGTGTTAGACCCCCCAACTCCATGTGGTGCCTAATGACTAGGGAGATGATGATCCAATTGCCCATGGATCCTGTTACTCATTAGCCAGAGAAAGCAGGGAGAAAACACCAGCAAACCTTGCTTGCAACAGCTTTATTCAGAATGGCAGACTGCTTCAGACAAGGGTCCTCACAGACACAGCCTGTGAACCAGGGGACCTGTGCTGAAAAATAGTTTTTTTCCACATTTATACACTTTGGTTTAGGATCACTCCACTCTTGCCCCTCCTCTGTTCCACCCATTTCTCCCATCTCAAGCTCTGCCTCTGTTTACTGTTTGCTTCATTACCATGGAATTGCCTTTGCATTTCTTTCATTTACATGTCTTTTTGCTATGAGCGCATGTCTAAGACCTTGACTCCTTTTCTTCGGTCAATGGGCAGACTTTGACCAAAACCTGGAAGCTTCTGGAGGCTTCTTCACTAATCACCATTCACCTTCTTGCATATGTTCATCTCGGATTCTGTTACCAATTACGTATTGTTTTTCAGATTCCACTCTGTTTTTCTCTCTCAGGTTGTACCATCTTCCACATTCCTAAAATGTCACCTCATTCACAGCGCACAGACTCACACAAATTCACTTGCTGCTTTTTCCTCAGAAAATGGTTGACACAGTTAAGATGGTTACTTACCACAAGCAAATGGCTGGCTTAGGTATCATTCTGCTTTGTGGTCAGCAGCTCTGCTAAGCCACAGGTCATGTCTTTATTCAGCTTCAGATTCAATGCTCCCCAAAAACACAAATATTGTCACCCTAATAGGGGGTAGTGGGGATCACCCCCTCCCACTCAGCCACAGCCGGTGAGTCAGGGCTTTTTTTTTTCAAAGTGCCTGGAACTGGGGTGGGTGGGACAGCCATTGCTGGGGCTGAGAGAGTGGGCAGGGGATGGGCCTGTGTGATTTGGACATTCAGCAGCAGCTGGATCACCAAATCAGATTCAGCCAAACCACCTTGGGACAGTGATTCAAATCACCTAATCAAATCACTGTCTCCCGAATCAGCTGAATCCAAATCCAAAGTGAATACTAGTCACTTGGAACAAGCCTACTGTCTGCGCCCATGTGGGTGGACGCAAAGTTCCCATTTTCCAATATATGTCATATTCAACTCTGGGAAAAAAAAAAAAGATGAGACAGAAAGAGATTGCAAGTTGTCTCAGAGAAGCAAAAATTAAATGGAGATCGGGTTACCTTGTTAAGCTTCTGTTTAA
>NW_005842747.1:594123-594740 GCF_000455745.1 Alligator sinensis
ATAGCACACCATAAAGAAGAAGGCAGAAAGAATCAGATGCTTCAGCAGAGAACTCTGAAGCACAAGCAGTTTCAGGCACAGAACCTCAGGCACAAAACAACCACTGGGTGCATCTACATGTGCAATTAAGGCACCTAACTATACAGCACAGTAAATTCAGGTGCATTAAATTGTGCCTAGGTGCATGTCTATAGGTGCGCCCAAGTTGGGAGCAAATTGAGCCTGATGGGAGCAGGTTAGTCTAAGGCTTCTCCTGCCCAGCTCTGTCACACTGCAGCAGCCAGAGTCCAGGCTTTAGCTGAAGCTACCTGGATGCCAGCCCCAGGCTGGCAGAGGCCATGGGGTCAGTCTTTGGCTGGCAGAGGGCTCTGGGGTCAGCCCTGAGCTGGAAACATAGGCAGATTATGGGCCAGATGGTTCTGGACCTAGGGCCCCCTGCCTCAGTGCAGATAAAACCAGTGGTTGGGCCAGGCCAGGCATGTGCAGTGTGGTAGGCCATGACTGCTGGGTACCAGGCAAGGTGCTGAGCACAGAGACCAACCATACCAGAGCTCTAGGAGTGGCTAGAGATGCCAGTGGCAGGGAGCAGAGGCAGGTGCGGTGGGTGGCTGGTACCT
>NW_005842747.1:594761-597304 GCF_000455745.1 Alligator sinensis
CCAACCTCAGGAAGTGGCTCTGAATCCCTGTAGCTGAGGGGGCGTGTGGGGGTGGCTGTGCCTCCTGCCCCAGGCTGGGGGGGAGGCATGGTAGTGCATCCCACTCTGACCTTTCCTCCCACTGTGTCAGCTGGGCACAGAGCCCAAGGCCGCAGGACAGGACATGGATATGGGGGGGTACTGGCCCATGGTGGGGGGCTGGGCCCAGGACCTCAGTTGATTTTAACCCACCCCTGGCTGGTGGGGGAAGGGGTGGGGGGTCAGCTTCAGGCTGGCAGAGGACACCATCCTGGGAACCTGTGGCTAGCACAACATGGATATCCATTGTCCTCCCCCCAGCAACAGTGGCCAGGACACTGTGCCCACTTGCTGACCACCTCATTCATCCACCACAGTTGGGCATTTGGGTGGCTGGCCATGGCCCCAGGCCCATGGCGAGACCCCAAAAACATACACACTATGGACAGTTTGTAAAACCCCAAACTTTATTTCCATCCACAACACAACAAAGGGCACTCAGTCCTCACAAGAGACCCCCTAGGTTCCTTCCCATCAGCAGCCTCTGTCCTTTCCTCCCCCACCACAACAACAGACCATCTCCTTCCATCCTTCTTCAACAGCAGACTGCCTCCCATGCAACAATACACCCCTCCCTAGCCCCAGTGTGCCCCAGTAATAAAGGACCCATGAAACTATGTACAGTGTATTTTTCCAACTGTTTGGTGGAAACAGTGCCTATATCTACTGATTATTCTATTGATTATTTCTAATGGTTTATTTATTGATTATTTCTAATGATTGTTAGGAAAGAGAGTATATACCATACACAGCAGAAGGGGGTGGGGGGGTCAAGGGGCTCAGCCTCTCCAAACGCAGGGCAGTAGTGGGCATGGCCTTAGGGCATCCCAGCCACAGGCTGCTGCAGGAGGTGAGGAAGGGTGGGTACACTCAGCTACCCTGTGCACTCGCAGCCAGGATCAGAGCTGTCCCAGTCACAGGCAGGTAAGTTTCTCTTAATTTGTTTTCTTTATCACTGCCTGGGCTTGCTGGGGCAGGGGAGGGAGGAAGGGTAGGGCAGATTGAGACCCCACAGTGCAGGACAGAGTGGGATAGGGGAAGGGAAAATCATTCACTCCGCCCCTGCCCCACTTTCTGCTGCACTGTGGGGATTGTCCCATGACCTAACCCAGCCAGGGGCCTGTTCACCATAAACGGGGCCCTGGCTGGGTTGGGTCATGGGACAATTGGAGCCTGGCTGCTCATACAGGGGCATGGTGTGGGGAAACATTCCCCTGTGGTGTGGGCAGCAGTGAGAGCTGACCACCTGTGCCTCAGCATGAGCAACTGGGTTCTGGTCCCATGACCCAGCCCAACTGGAGCCCATTCACAGTGACCCCCTTGGCTCAACAGGGAAGTCATGGACCTCCTGAAATTAAAATGAGAAGACTACAAAGGATGGAAGTCAGGAATGACTATGAAAGAGGAGTACTCAGCAACAACCTGCACCTCTAAGGAGCAGATCAGGATAGCAAACAGAATCAAGGACAACATTAGATATGTAGGAAGTCAGAGGAAAAAAATATGGAAAGCATAGGACACCTGAGAAATGAAATGGAATGGCTAATAGGGCGGTGCGAAGCTTCAGTAGCCATTTAAATTCAGAGGTTTCAGTGGCTGAATCTCCAAATCTAATTGGAATCAGGAGACCCATTATTTTGTCCAAATTGAATTGGAAGCCTATGAATCAATCCAGAGAGATTTGGCCATAGATTATACAGGCAGGCACTAGGCAGTGCCAGTGGGAGCAGCTGGGGGAGGTGGTGCTCTCACCTACCCTGGGGGTCTTCAAGAGGAGGTATGATCTGCATCTAGCTGGGGTCATCTAGACCCTGCTCTCTTTCCTGCCTATGCAGGGGGTCGGACTCAATGATCTATTGAGGTCCCTTCCGACCCTAACATCTATGAATCTATGAATCTATGAAACAGATATCAGGGTAGTTGAAGTCACCCATGATGATCATGTCTCTAGTGCTGGCTGCCTCTGTCAGTTCTCCAGAGAATGCCTGGTCACTCTCCTCTTCTTGGGAGGCTATGGGGAGAAGTGGACACGCTGGAGGGCAGGGAACAGCTGCAAGCAGACCTGGACAGGTTGGACAAGTGGGCAGAAAACAACAGAATGCAGTTCAACAAGGAGAAATGCAAAGTCCTGCACCTAGGGAGGAAAAGTGTCCAGCACACCTACAGCCTAGGGAATGACCTGCTGGGTGGCACGGAAGTGGAAAGGGATCTTGGAGTCCTAGTGGACTCCAAGATGAACGTGAGTCGGCAGTGTGATGAAGCCATCAGAAAAGCTAATGGCACTTTATCGTGCATCAGCAGATGCATGACAAACAGATCCAAGGAGGTGATATTTCCCCTCTATCGGGCGCTGGTCAGACCGCAGGGAGTACTGCGTGCAATTCTGGGCACCGCACTTCAAGAGGGATGTGGATAACCTGGAGAGAGTCCAGAGAAGGGCCACTCGTATGGTTAAGGGCCTACAG
>NW_005842747.1:597498-604446 GCF_000455745.1 Alligator sinensis
TATGCAGGGGGTCGGACTCGATGATCTATTGAGGTCCCTTCCGACCCTAACATCTATGAATCTATGAATCTATGGGAGGGAGGCCTGTAGTAGAATCCCACCATCAGGTCTCCCTCTCCTGATCCCCCTTGTATCCTGACGCACAGGGTCTCAAGGTGTCCCAGCCACCTGCGGAGGATTCGGGATTGAGAATATGGTTGGGGGTAGAAAGGTAAGAAGAATTTATTGACTTAACAAAAACACAACTACGCATAGTAACAAGACAAACAATGACAGACAAAATCAATTCATGTCATCAACTTATCAGCAGTCCCCTTTGATGCGTGATACACAACAAGTTTCTCTTTCCACAAAATTCAGCGAAGTCAGGCATCCCTGATCAGCGCTGTCCGAGGGGTACTGGGAAGGTAACAGGAATAACAAAAAGTGTGGTGTGATGAAATATATCTTCCCCAAACATTAAAAAGGATGGTTACCCATCTCTACATGCACAGACCCCCAAGAACATCCACCCAATAGCACCAAAATAGTGCCTGCCAGAGTGGTGCAAAAGGTTATGCCCATTCCGAGATACCTACAAGTACCCAGTGTCTCAGGAACAGAAACCAATCTTTAGGTTGCTGGAGGAGGAACCTCTGATGCATTAATTGCATCCAAAGTCATGTCCTCCTCCTCCTTCTCCTATGTGCTCACTGGTGAAGGTGGAGGGGAGACTGGGTTAATGATCAGGAAACTGGCTAATGTGATCACTGTTTTTAAGTTGGGAGGAAGGAGGACCCGAATAATTATAGGTCTGTAAGACTCACCTCGGTGCTTGGGAAGCTCTTGGAGAGGATCATCAAGGAGCATATCTGTGGGGGGCTGGCAGGGGAGATCATGCTCAGGAGCAATCAGCATGGCTTCACCAAAGGCAGGTCCTGCCAGACCAACCTGATTGCCTTTTACGAACAAGTAACTAAATCCTTGGATGCTGGTGTCGCTGTGGACATAGTCTTTCTAGACTTTAAAAAGGCCTTTGACTCTGTCTCTCACCCCATCCTCATCAATAAATTAAGTGACTGCGGTATTGATGCCTGCACAGTTGGATGGGTAAAAAATTGGCTGATGGGGCGCACCCAGAGAGTAGTGGTGGACGGGTTGTACTCAGCCTGGCAAGATGCGAGCAGTGGGGTCCCCCAGGGCTCGGTCCTCGGGCCCGCACTGTTTAACATCTTCATCAGCGACTTGGACGAGGGGGTGGAAAGCACGCTGTCCGAGTTTGCTGATGACACTAAGATGTGGGGCGAGGTGGACACACTTGAAGGGAGAGAGAGGCTGCAGCTAGATTTAGACAGATTACAAAAGTGGGCAGATGAGAATAGGATGGGGTTCAACGCAGACAAATGCAGGGTGCTGCACCTGGGGAGAAGGAATCCACAGCATACATACAGGCTGGGGAGTCCCTTCTTGAAAGCACAGAGATGGAAAGTGATCTTGGAGTCATTATTAACTCCAAGATGAACATGAGCCACCAATGCCAGACCGCAGCCAGCAAGGCCAGCCATACCTTGTCATGCATCCAAAGGTGCATCTCAAGCCGGTCCAGAAAGGTGATCCTCCCCCTCTATGCGACTTTGGTCAGGCCGCAGTTGGAGTACTGCTTCCAGTACTGGGCACCGCACTTCAGGAGGGATGTGGCCAGCCTGGAGAGGGGTCAGAGGAGGCCACCCGCTTGGTGAGGGGGGCGGCAGACAGGACAGGCCCTACGAGGACAGACGGAGGGACCTGAACCTGTTCAGCCTCAGCAAGAGGCGGCTGAGGGGGGACCCCTGTAGGTGGCTGCCTACAATCTCATCAGAGGAGATCAACAGCAAATAGGCAGGGCCCTTTTCTCCCAGCACCTCCTGGGGTGACGAGGAACAATGGTCAGAAGCTGATGGAGAATAGGTTTAGGTTAGAGATCAGAAGGCAATATTTTACAGTTAGGGTGGCCAAAATCTGGAACCAACTTCCCAGGGAAGTGGTCCTCACCCCTACCTTGGGCAAATTCAAGAGGAGGTTGGATGATCACCTGTCTGGGATCTTGTGAACCCAGCATTCATTCCTGCCTGTGGCAGGGGGTCAGGCTAGATGATCTGTTCAGGTCCCTCCTGACCCTAGCTACTATGATACTATGATGCTAGAAGCTAACCAATTTGGCCATATCTGTATGTGCATGGGTTTTGCCCATGAGAATGACATTGAAATGATAATATTTTTAAGGCCTTTATACCAAAATACTTTTGCAAAGAGGAGCTTTATATTGGATATGGAAATGTGTATGAAAACCTTCAGCTTCCATGAATATTCAAATGAAAGTTTATTTGTCTGCAAATCCAGACCATATCCCTGCCTTAGCCTTTTATTAGCAGAACTTTAGTCCAGGTCCAGAAGTAGCATCATGTGACAGGGACAGACAAATGACATCCTATGATGACCTGAACTGTCCATCTCAACTGCTCTGTTGACTCTTGTTAATCAATAATATTTTAATGACCAGATCCTGCTTAGGATAAGTGGCTTCTGAGCAGAAGGGAGGTCTATGTTTTTAATTGCTGTTAGCCATAACAAGCAGCAGGCACCAGCCCAATCTCATTGTAAGGCTGAGTTCAAAAGAGGCCTGAAAACTGTAGCTCTAAACTTCAGTGGAATCTAATGCACCATGCTTATAAAAAACAATTAATAACAACCCGATTATTTCATGCCATTTAAAAACTGGCTGCAGGCTGTGTGCAGGGATGACTGGCACCTGTCACCTTTGTAATTCCTCTTCTACTTCCTTACATTCCTCATTATGGTGAGATATTTTTCCTATTTTTTCTTTTCCATCCTGAGTTCCTTCATTTTCACTTGAAGCTTCTTCCTCTGAGCATACTTGTACATGTCATTGGTGTAGTGGTCACCTCCATTCTCCTCCACCATCTCATCGATCATTCGGAAAAGCTCTGAGACCTGGTCCTGCTGCTCCTGTCCTGTTGCTTTGTTATTGAAAGCCAAGCAGCGATTTCCACATTTTTCTAGCAGCTGCTGGAGATCTTTGTCATTAAGTGCTGTTAAATAGTCCTCTAATTTCTTTCCCTGTAAATCATCTTTTCTGGTGAACAAGACAATCATGTATCGAACAGCCTTTTCCCCAAATATATCTTGAATTTGGGCAAGTGCTGCTTTGTCTTCTGCAGAGAAACACCCCACCTGCATGACCAGAACAATGGCGTGGGGACCTGGGGAGGAGACAGCCACACAGCGCCCTATTTCTTTTGCAGTTTCTCTTAAAGAAACTTGTCTGTCATACAAGCCGGGAGTATCAACCACCACCAGGTCTCTGCCATCCCGCTTGCTTGTCGTCTTAGTACATTTCGTTGTTAGTGACTGGGCTGCGAGTGTAGATTCAAAAAACCTCCCCCCTAGGATAGTGTTTCCTGTTGCACTTATCCCACTTCCAGTTTTACCAGTAAGAACAATCCGCAGCTCAGAGCAGTAGATGCCAAGGCCTGGGCCTGTGGAGAGAAAGAGTCACTGGGTGATTGTGAGGAAGTAAAGGAACAGCGGTAGCTCCTGAAGTTTCTGCTCTTGTATCTAGAGATGCTGCAAGGGCTTAGCTTGCCGGCCTGGAGACACTGCATATTGTGGGGGGGTGCAGGACAGGGAGTGGTGAGCATGATCAGCCAGTCCCCCAGGGATGCCGTGGTTCATTCCTGAGTGAGTTCTGCCATGTAGAGCAGAGGCAGCTGGGCTGAGCCGGGCCAGAGCTGGGATAAGGGGCTATGAACTGGGGGAAGGTGCATTTAGGTGGCTCTGTAGTGCCAGCAGGGCTGCCCCTGCAGTGCTCCATCCCATTAATTCTGCACTCAGCCTCTCCCAGTGCAGAGCAAAGCCCAACTGGGCACCACCATGGGAGCCATCCCAGCCAGTTTGGAACAGCAGACAGAGCCCCTGGCAAGGTGCAGAACAAGCTTTCTCTCGGCCACCAAGGAGCAAAACCTGGGCTGGATTTTCAGAGCAGTTGAGCACCTGCCCAAATTACCCCGGGCACCCGCCCTGACTGACACTCCCATCCCCTTCCCCTGCCTGATCAGCTGCTCTGCTTTAAGATCCCAGTCCTGCACAGTGTCTCATCAGCTGCTCTGATTTTTCTCTGGCTGAGTCTTCCCCTGTGCTGCTGTCTCCTCCCAGGCCTTTCGCATGTCCCACATACCAGCTGCCCATGCCTTGCTGGCATCAGTGCCTGCCCTGGAGCATGGCTTAATAGTCATTAATAAGGAAACATGCCATCGTTCCTTTACCTTCTCCATCTTCTTCCTGTCTCTCCGGATTCATCTCAGGCTGAAACATGAAGTCCAAACAATGTCATTACTCCAGAGTGATGATGACCAAGGTGCAACAATCATGAATGGTAGTGCACAGACCTGGGCTCAGCACTGTCCACATTTCGTGCCCTCCCCCCACACCCTGCCCACCAGCCTGGGCTCAGACAAGCTCAGGGCCTGGGAGCTCGTACTCCCTTTCAGGTATAGACTCTATCTGTTCCTAAATACCCAGGACAGCAGTGCATTACTTTGTTTGGATGTCTAGACTTCCTGGGGCCACTACATGCAGTCTGAATGACCAAGCGTTTGGTGCCTTTGTACTGCTGTTGTGCTATGAAAGTGCCCACCCAGCCCCTGAGCCCTCCCCCCTCCATGTCTTTCTCTCACTCCTCCCTAAAGGCTCCCACCCTGCTCTCCAAGCCAGTCCAGGCCCTTCCACCCCAGTCACTCCTGGAGTTCCCTCCCTGCTCCCCACTCCTGCCTGGCTCAGTGCACCTGTTAATGCTCCATGCCTGCCTCCCTACTTCATGTCCATCCTTCCCCTGTTTCCACCAAGACCCACCATGAAGCCTCCGTAGTCCCTAAAACAGCCTCTGCCCCCACCCTTGGTCCCTTTAGGGATAGCTTGAATGCTCTAAACCTTAGTGTAACTGATCTCTCAGAGGGGGTCCCCAGCTGCCTCTTATGCAGGTTCTTGGCACTGAAAAAACTTAGCTCTGGTCCAAAGTTCATAGAAACACTTTTTCCCACACAACACGGCCTCCTGAAACTGCAGGAGGAAGCAGTGAGGTTTCAGAAGAAAAAGCTGATCTGGACAATGGCTAATTCATATTCAGCTTTGTGCACAACTACATATATTTGTCTGATCTCTTTAGTGGATTCTCACTGTTAAAGCCAAATACCTTCCTGACTTCTATCTGTCTGGGAAAAGGATTCCCATTGCAGGTCTATTCCCTGTCACCACAGAACTGTGCATGAGGTGCCTTCCAGCAACACTTTCCTGTAGACCTACATAGATGCAATTATTGCTCCTACCTTTGCCGTGAAGATGGTGGCCTCTTCACTGAAGGAACTCACGCTCCCACCTGTGCACACAGCCAACACTCGGAGTCTGTAGGGTGTCCCTGGCCTCAGCCCATAGATGTCCCAGAGCTCTGCTTTCTTTGCTGTCCTTCGCTCCAGCCATTTGTTTTCCTGTGCAGGGCTTTCACCTCCAGCTTCCTCCCTATACTCCACCCTGTATTCCTTTATACTGACTCCTTCTCCAATGACTTCTGGTGCCTCCCATCTCAAAGAAATGGAAGACAAATCCACATAAGCTGCTACAGGCTTTCCAGGGGGGCTGGTTGGGAGCATCCTGGCAATGTCACTCACATCACTGCTTGAACTGAGCCCTGGTTTGCTCACTGCAGCATAGCGGAACTGGTACTCAATGTTTGCGCAAAGCTGTGATACTGGGAATGACACTTGCTTGTTATTCACACTCACAGCTGTCCAGTCCTCCTGCCCCAATCTTCTGCACTCCACCCGATAGCCAATTATTGCAGCCTGTCCACGGGCTGCTGGTTTCAGTGTGAGCTGCACACGGTCATGGTTGATCCCAGCAATCAGGGGAGGAAGAGGCTTTGCTGGAGGCTCAAAGTTGGTGCTGACCAGCTCCCCATCCTCATACAGGTAAATGGAAGCTCCTGGGTTGTCCTCGTCTGAGACTGAGGTCACAAGGAACCGAGTCTTCCCGCTACATTTATTAACACGTGCAAAGTCTGAGAAGAAACGTGCAGAGACCCGCGCTCTGCGCTGTGCAACGTCGTGCTCAAACCACAGCCTGCAGTTTGATTTCTCACAGGCAGGAGAGGCTGAGGCTGGATCCCAGGTTTTCCTCTCATCTGGGGTGTGAAGCCAGGCATCTAAACCTGATAGAAATGGCTCCTCTCGATGTAAAGAAGTAAATGTAAAGGAGACAACATACATAATCATGGGGTTTGATACGATGTCCCTTAGATCCTCCTCTGAAGAAATCACCTCCACCCCATCTAGCAATGGGAGGTACATGTTCACAAGTTTCATTTCTCTCATTCTTAGATCCAGAAAGTCCCGGAGGTGCTGAGGACTGACTGGTGATTGTTCAATGCTCATTAAAACCTCCTCCAGACACCCTTCCTCTGCTCCTCCTGCACGGATGGCAGGGACGATTGCGGCCAGCTGTTTGTGGAAGGCCTGTCTGTACCGAGTGCACAGCGCCTGGCACTGCTGCAGTTTCCCCTGGATTGCAGGGAAGCGCAGGGCCGTGCTGTCCCTCATCATGTCCCTGCACCGCCTGTCGCAGTCGTTCAGCTGCTCCAGGACAGCCTGGGCCTTAGCCGTGAGCCTTGCACTGATCTCACGGACCACCGCAGCGCCTCGAGCATCGGCCCTGCTCAGCGGGTACAGCCAGACGCTCAGCGGGACGGCCTTCTCCCCACCGTCCCCCACCAGCTTTGGGAGGGTGGCACACACTCTCGTGGCATCTTGGTAAGTCGCTGGATTGTCCTTGAGAGCAAAGTCACCGTAGTAAGTGCAACGGATATGCTGAGCCTCTTCTTTCTCTCTGCCATCCACTTCGACTTCTCCATCTTGTCCTGCT
>NW_005842747.1:604888-605858 GCF_000455745.1 Alligator sinensis
AGTGCCTCATTTTGGCTTGGTAGCTAGCTTTATATCTTCCCTTCAGCTCTCATGTTGTTCTTCAGCATTTCTCCAGCTGTTTTGAATCACTGGAAAGGGTGAGTGAAGCTGCTTTGGAGGCTGCTGTCTTTGAAGTGGGAAGAGTGATGTGACCCCGGGTGGGGGTACTGTTTCATAGTTTCATAGTAGGTAGGGCTGGAAGGGACCTGAGAAGATCACCAAATCTGACCCCCTGCCATTGGCAGGAATGAATGCTGGGGTCAAACGACCCCAGCTAGGTGATTATCTAGCCTCCTTTTGAAGACCCTCCCCACCGAGTAGGAGTGAGCACCACTTCCCTTGGAAGTTGGTTCCAGATCCTATCCGCCCTGACTGTGAAGTAGCGCCTCCTGATATCTAGCATGAACCTACTAACAATCAGCTTGTGGCCATTATTCCTTGTTACTCTGGGACCTTCTCGGGCGGAGGGGGGAGGAGGGGCCGCAGGGGAGATCATGCTCAGAGGAAATCAGCATGGCTTCACCAAAGGCAGGTCCTGCCAGACCAACCTGATTGCTTTTTATGACCAAGTAACTATATCCTTGGATGATGGTGTTGCCATGGATGTAGTCTTTCTAGACTTTAAAAAGGCCTTTGATACTGTCTCTCACCCCATCCTCATCAATAAATTAAGCGACTACGGTATCGATGCCTGCACAGTTGGATGGGTAAAAAGTTGGTTGATGGGGCGCACCCAGAGAGTAGTGATGGATGGGTTGTACCCAACCTGGCGAGATGCGAGCAGTGGGGTACCCCAGGGCTCGGTCCTCGGGCCCGCACTGTTTAACATCTTCATCAGCGACTTGGACGAGGGGGTGGAAAGCACACTGTCCAAGTTTGCTGATGACACTAAGATGTGGGGCGAGGTGGACACACTTGAAGGGAGAGAGAGGCTGCAACTAGATTTAGACAGACTACAAAAGTGGGCAGA
>NW_005842747.1:606449-613722 GCF_000455745.1 Alligator sinensis
GTCAGGGGGTCAGGCTAGATGATCTGTTCAGGTCCCTCCTGACCCTAGCTACTATGGAACTATGAATCTATGGAACAGGGACTCTCCCGTTTTCCGCTGGTCCCCCCTGGTAAGCTTATAGATGGCCACCAAATCTCCTTTCAGCCTTCCGTTGTGAAGGCTGAACAGGTTCAGGTCTCGTAGCCTCTCCTCGTAGGGCCTGCCCTGCTGCCCCCTGACCATGCGGGTGGCCTCCTCTGGACCCTCTCCATGTTGTCCACATCCCTCCTGAAGTGCGGCGCCCAGAACTGGATGCAGTACTCCAACTGTGGCCTAACCAATGCCAAATAGAGAGGGGGGGATCATCTCCTTGGACCTGCTCATGATGTATCTGTGGATGCATGACAAGGTGCAGTTAGCCCTACTGACCACGTCCCCACACTGTCGGCCCACGTTCATCTTGGAATCAATAATGACTCCGAGATTCTTTTCTGCCTCTACACTGGTGAGAAGGGAGTTCCCCAGCCTGCAGGTAAGCTTCTGGTTCTTCCTCCCCAGGTGCAGCACCTTGCACTTGTCAGTATTGAATCCCATCCTGTTCTCATCTACCCACCCCTGTAACATGTCCAGATCCAATTGCAGTCTATTCCTCCCTTCTAGCGTGTCCACTTCCCCCCACATCTTAGTGTCATCCATGAATCTGAACAAGGTGCTTTTCACCCCCTCATCCAAGTCACTGATAAAGATGTTGAACAGTACAGGCCCAAGGACCGAGCCCTGGGGGACTCCACTGCTCACATCCCTCCAGGTCAAAAATGACCTGTCCACCACCACTCTCTGGGTGCCGTCCTCCAGCCAATTTGTGACCCATCTGGCTGTGTAGGCATTGACACCACAGTCACCTACTTTTTTTTTAATGAAAATGGGGTGAGAGACAGTGTCGAAGCCCTTCCTAAAGTCCAGAAAGACCAGGTCCACCGCGACACCTGCGTCCAAGGATTTTGTGACCTGGTCGTAGAAGGCTACCAGGTTGGTCAGACAGGACCTTCCCCTGATGAACCCATGTTGGTTGCCCCTAGAATAATCTCCTCTGCTGGTCCCTCACAGATGTGCTCCTGGATAATTTTCTCAAAGAGCTTCCCTAGGACCAAGGTAAGATTAAGGGGCCTATAGTTTCCTGAGTCCTCCTTCCTCCCTTTTTTGAAAATAGGGACCATGTTGGCCCTTTTCCAGTCCTCTGGCACCATGCCAGGGCACCACGAGTACTCGTAAAGCCATGCCAGGGGTCCCGCAATGACCTCTGTGAATTCCCTCAGCATCCTAGGGTGGAGATCATCTAGACCTGCTGATTTGAACATGTCCAGTCCCACCTGAAGTTCCCTGACTAGGTCGTTTATGCCCCTAGGCCTGGCTGTGCCCCTCCTGAGTCCTTCCGGAATCCCAGTGCGGGGGATGTCCCGGCCCCTGCTCAGAAAAATGGAGGCAAAAAAATTGTTAGAGGTCAGCTTTGTCATCTGGTGAAACCACCAGATTGCCAAGCATGTCCTGCAGGGGCCCAACATTACCCAGTGCTTTCTTTTTACTCCCCATGTATTTTAAAAAAAGGACTTCTTGTTATCTTTGATCCTGGTCAATAGTCCTAGTTCTGTCTCTGCCTTAGCCTTCCTAACAGCCCTCCTACAGTCTCAAGCAATGGAGGTATAATCTTCCTTGAATGAGAGGAAAGTTAGCAAAAGCCAGGAGGAATCCTGACCTAGGATTGGGTGAGAGGTCTTATTTAAAAAGGGAGAGCAGTTTTTTTTTTTCCTGGGGAGGAGAACGAAGGGAAGAGACAGGGGGAGAGACAGACTGGAGGCCAGGAAAAGGACCTCACCATAGCCGTCCCTCAGAGAGCCCCTGTAAGAGCCCTGTAGAGGTGGCAGAAAGAGGCTACATGGGAGAGAAACACAGTATCCTTTCTTCCTCTCTTCCCCCTTGGAGCCCTGCAGGGGCAGGCACAAAAGAGGACCTGCCTGTCAGGAGACCCCAAGTCAGGGAAGACCCTCCTATGAACCCTGTGTGGCTGGGTGAGCACAGGAGGGGAGAGGGGTGCAGAACCAGGGAAGACTGCTGGAGACTGCCCTGGGTTTCCCTGTGACTGAGAAGGCACTAGGGAGGGGCAGGCTCAGTGTGCCAGAGGGAGCAGGGGACTGCTCCAGCCCACCAGCAGCCCCAGGGGCAGGCAGGGCCCAGGGAGGGGGCTGCATGTGCTGGGTGGTGTGAGGCTGTGCTGGGCAGGGGAACTGCTACAGACTTCAGCCTAGACACTGCTCCGTGCTGTGCCAGGGGAGGAAGGTCAGGGCAGGAATAAGCTCTCTTGCAGGGACTGCAGGGCACGAGCCACCATCTGCTGCACTGAGACCCTGGGAGCTCGTGTGAGGGACGCCAACAGCAGGGACTGCTCATGGCTCTTGTGCCATGGACACAGGCACAGCCCTGCTCCCTTAGACACCAAGCTCAGGGGCAATGGATACAGGGTCCTCGTAGTTACCTCAGAGCATACTAGTTATAAACTGAGTGTGTAAATAAGTGCTTGATGGTTTATTAGTTGGTGTATGAAGCATTGCATATCATGATGACCCATGACTAAAGACAGGTTATTGCTGATCCCATTTACCTCCTTTTTTTAGAATCAAAGGAGATTTTTTTCTCACTCTGGGCCCATGCCAGGTGGTTGATCTGATTCTGGACAAGGGAAGCCTCTCTCTCTCTTTGTCTACACACAGATTCATGTCTGTTAATTAACACATTTTAACAAAAGACTTTTATCCTAATGTGGGTAAACCATGAGGTGATCAAATTGATGACTGCTTCCTTGATGTGGTCTCAACAGAAAGAATGATTCCCTGAATCAATTCTTCAAGTGGAACAATTTAGAAATCTTGGAATTTTAAAGTACTCATGCAACAGAATTTTACCCATTAAAAACACCTTCTCCCTCCCCACATGTGGAAACCAGGAAGCAGACTTAGTGTTATGAGGTATACCTGGCTTGGGGGTATCAGTGCGACAGTCATACAGCATCCCCAGCTGGCCTGGATGCCCCATAGGCAGGATCATGGAAGCAGCGCCAGCAACCAGATGAAGGTAAGTGTAGGTGGCAGGGCTGGGGGTAAAGGGGTTTGTAAGGCCAGGACTTGAGGACAGTTGGGGGTGGGGCACGGTGTGTGTCTGCATGCAGCAAGTGCATGGGTAAAGTATAATTTTTCAGGGAATATTTACAAAACTACCAGGCAATTGTAATTCTGTGAATATTCCATGAAAAATGGTGCTTTAACTGCACACATGCTCCAAATTTTCTACAAGAAATCCATGATTTTCTCAGGGCCCTGCCCATGACTGGTGAGGAGAGGCTGAGGGAAGTGGGCTTATTTAGTCTGGAGAAGAGACGACTGAGCGGGGATTGAATAGCAGCCTTCACCTCCCTTAAAGAGGGATTAGAAAGAGGATGGGGCTGGACTCTTCTCATATGAAGTTATGTGATACAGTCCAAGCCCTCTTTTCTACACCTGGGTTTCAGCAGGTGTTGGGTCAAACATGTCAACTAACACATTTTAACACAAGCATTTTATGCTAGTGCGGGCAACCCATTAGGTGGTCAAATGAATGACTGCTTCCTTGATGTGGTCTCAATAGAAAGATTAATTCCTCCTAATCATTTCTTAAAACAGAACAGTTTAGAAATCTTGGTACTGAAAGCCATACATTGTGCAACAGTATTTCACCCCTTAAAAACACCTTCTCCCTCCCCACAGCTGGAAACCAGGAGAACGAAACGCACTCAGTGTTTTGAGGTCTACCTGGCAGGGGGGTGTCAGTGCGGCAGTCGTACAGCATCCCCAGCTGGAACGGACGCCCCAGAGTCGGCATCTCAATGGCTTCTTTCTCAACATCAGCCATGGAGGTAACAGGGAGGTTTGCCCAAACCTGAAACACACCAAGAGTCCCCTGTAAGTAATGTAGTCACTGAACCTACTTTTAGCCACGTTCTTGGGGCTGCTGATCTCCATGACAGTCAGTATTCTACATGGATACCAGTATAACGATAGTGATAATATCCAGGGAATAATATCACCAGTACTTGATTCAAACTATATTGAAAAACAGTATTTGCTTCAGTCTTTTCCAACTATATTGAAAAACTCTAATTTTGCAGCAGGGAATGGAAGGGAGCGGTACCAGCATGCTTAGAGCACCTCTAAACACCTAGATCTCACTTGACAAAAATATGAGACACACTGCCTTATTGCTGAGAGCTATAAAACCGATGATAAAAATACTTAGCCAAGGACATCCCATGGGGTGTTGCCAGGAGCAACACTGGAAACACTCCATAATGGAAATGATTTGGGAACATTTACAAAAATGTTTTAAAAAATGTAGCAGTTGGTGCCATGGTAAATGGCATGGTTGTGATGGTTTGACCAGCTTTCCTGCTAGCTTTCCCTATCGTCTCAAATGGAGAACAGGTTGAACATGTTCTGGGCCCACCTGGCAGATGGGCTAGGCAATGATGGAGCAGATGTTGTGGCAAATCCAGCAATCTGTCCTTCATATTTGTGCTGGTCCTGAAATAATCACTGGGTACCATGACATGCAATGCACATGGACTTTCACAACCAGCAAAAATGCATGGTTCCAGTGCTGGTTCAAACCACTCCCCAGGCAGCATCGCAAACACGGGGCATGTGACTTCATGATCAGCGGTGCTCTGGCAGGGGTGATATCACCAAATTCCTCCGCAGGTGGCACTGCATGATACAGGTGGCATACCCTCCTAACCAGCTGTTCACAGGGGGGGTCTGAAACGTTGTGTGACTGGTGACTCCTGAGGCTGGAGAATTTGGCATGAGTCACAGCAGATTTTGTGGCTTCAGTGTCTGCTCATTGCACAGCAGTGTACTCTGCAAGAGCTCAGGCTACACTTACATGCTTAAAATGTCCATGTTACAGGGGCAGTAGCATCAATGTTTGTTCATAAGTGCCCAAAATGCCTCTTACATGGCTATAAGTGCCTCTTACATCTGCCACTTAGATGCACAAAGGGGAAGGAAATTCCATCCAGGTATATTATGTTCAGTGCCTTCCCTTGGTCAGTAACCTGTATTCAAGAAACTAGGCTCACCAAGCTAGAAACTGTTGATCGAACACTGGAAGAACAAATGGAAGTGCATTGTGTCAGCGTGCAACCATCCAACATGTTAACTGTTCACAGGAGACACCCAGGCACTCCCCACTCAATAGGAGTGGTGGGAAGGCCACATCCAGTGGCACAGGAGATGTTAATATGGAGAATGAGGCCACGAATGCTTGAAACACATTTGAAAGGCACAGAAGTCCCCAGCCCATGTGTAGCACCCCTGAGCCACGGTGCCTGTTTCTCATCCTGCTCTAATCTGTAACCTAAAGAGTCAGTCTGTGTATGTAGTCACACGTGCACTGCAAACCCAAGCTACGGGCCTTGCAGAATATCCCCAGTAGTAAGCATTACCTAACAAGCAGCTCCTGTTACCATATAACTGACTATCCGTCGGGTCCCCTCTTCCCAACTGCCCTGGGAATCAGACCGGTCCCCCTCCATGTCCAGTGGAGACAGCACACCAAAGCTCAGTCATCGGCTAGCTGGAAGGCAAGTGGAGGGGGAGATTATGCAGATTTCTTTCCATTGTCTCTTACCGGTAATGTTGAAATAAGTAAATCCTCACTAGGGGCGCTCAGAGCCCCGTCTGAACACACGGCTGACACTCGAAACCTGTAGAGGGTCTGTGACTTCAGCCCCCTGAACTCGGCTTTCTGTCCTGTTCTGTGCTCCAGCCATTTCTCTTTCCCCTCCAGGTTTTCACCTCCAACTTCCTCCCTACATTGCACCCTGTACTCCTTAATAGTGACTCCCTCTCCAATGACAGCTGGTGCACACCAAGTAAGGGTTATGGCAGTTGATCCCACAGTACTTGTTGCAGGTTTCCCAGGGGGGCTGGTTGGGGACATCTTGACAGTGTCAGTCTCCTTGCTGCTGACACTGAGCCCTGGTTTGCTCACTGCAGCATAGCGGAACTGGTACTCAGTGTTTGCACATAGCCCTGCTACTGGGAATGTCTCTTGCTTGTTATCCACACTCACAGCTGTCCAGTCCTCCTTCCCCACTCTTCTGTACTCCACCCGATAGCCAGTTATTGCAGCCTGTCCAACGGCTGCTGGCTTCAGTGTGAGCTGCACACCATCATGGCTGATTCCAGCAATCAGGGGAGGAAGAGGCTTTGCTGGAGGCTCGAAGTTGGTGCTGACCAGCTCCCCATCCTCATACAGGTAAATGGAAGCTCCTGGGTTGTCCTCGTCTGAGACTGAGGTCACAAGGAACCGAGTCTTCCCGCTACATTTATTAACACGTACGAAGTCTGAGAAGAAACGTGCAGAGTCCCGCGCTCTGCGCTGTGCAACGTCGTGCTCAAACCACAGCCTGCAGTTTGATTCCTCACGGGCAGGAGAGGCTGAGGCTGGATCCCAGGTTTTCTTCTCATCCACGGTGTGAAGCCAGGCAACTAAACCTGATAGAAATGGCTCCTCTTGATGTAAAGAAGTAAAAGTAAAGGAGACAACATATGTAATCATGGGGTTGAATACGATGTCCCTTAGATCCTTCTCTGAAGAAATCACCTCCACCCCATCCAGCAATGGGAGGTACATGTTCACAAGTTTCATCTCTCCCATTCTTAGATCCAGAAAGTCCCGGAGGTGCTGAGGACTGACTGGTGATTGTTCAATGCTCATTAAAACCTCCTCCAGACACCCTTCCTCTGCTCCTCCTGCACGGATGGCAGGGACGATTGCGGCCAGCTGTTTGTGGAAGGCCTGTCTGTACCGAGTGCACAGCGCCTGGCACTGCTGCAGTTTCCCCTGGATTGCAGGGAAGCGCAGGGCCGTGCTGTCCCTCATCATGTCCCTGCACCGCCTGTCGCAGTCGTTCAGCTGCTCCAGGACAGCCTGGGCCTTAGCCGTGAGCCTTGCACTGATCTCACGGACCACCGCAGCGCCTCGAGCATCGGCTCTCCACAGCGGGTACAGCCAGACTCTCAGCGGGACGGCCTTGTCCCCACCGTCCCCCACCAGCTTTGGGAGGGTGGCACACACTCTCGTGGCATCTTGGTAAGTCGCTGGATTGTCCTTGAGAGCAAAGTCACCGTAGTAAGAGCAGTGGATATGCTGAGCCTCTTCTTTCTCTCTGCCATCCACTTCGACTTCTCCATCTTGTCCTGCT
>NW_005842747.1:613773-618565 GCF_000455745.1 Alligator sinensis
GCCTTGGTCCAGTACAGCCGGGTAAGGGACCTGCTGGAGCCCTAAATGGCTCATAGTCAGGCGCTCCAGCCTCGTGCTTGTTTGGTGTCGGAGAGTGACTCGGGCCTGGCGCGGGGACCTCGTGGTGTCATTTAGATATGCGGCAGATCCTTTCACCTCAACCAAACCGCACAGGAAGCTGGTCTGCAATGCCGGGCCCATACGGAGCATGGAGGCTTTGTCTTCAATGGTGTCAGACGTGATGACCTGCAATTCTGTGTTATGCTGCTCCCTGATATCCACGTCCTTGTGAAGGGCCTCGGGGTCCAGTAATGTGACCCCTGCAAAAGTCCAAACCCATTAATTTTAGTGTCTAAACAATGGAATAAAAAGTGCTTAATTAAATTAATCACATTGAATTAAAATTATTTTCATTAATTGATTACAGTTACTTGTGCCTTAATTATAATTAAATGTATCAGAGCCATGGCCAACTTTACCTTTGTGGTAAAAATAGACGTGATTAGCACCACAAATAGTAAACCTGCCACACGTTCAGAAATTGAATGGTGTGACAAAACTAAAGGCAGCTACAAAGTGGAACTATTTAGAAAGCTTGGTATTTAAGAGGTACTTGTTATGCAACAGAATTTCACCCATTAAAAACACCTTCTACCTCCCCATACATGGAAACCAGGAGAAGGAAGCAGACTCAGTGTTTTGAGGTCTACCTGGCAGGGGGGTGTCAGTGCGGCAGTCGTACAGCATCCCCAGCTGGAACGGACGCCCCAGAGTCGGCATCTCAATGGCTTCTTTCTCAACATCAGCCATGGAGGTAACAGGAAGGTTTGTCCAAACCTAAAACACACCAAAAGTTAATTAATGTAGTTGCTGATTCTATCATTACTCATGTTGTTCTGGCTGATGGCCTACATGATGGTCACTATTCCACTTGAATGTCGTTATAATAGAGAGGGATAAAATCCAGGCAATAAAATCACCAGTTCTTGATTGAATCTATATTGAAAAACAATATTTGATTCAGGCTTTTTCATCTATATTGAAAAACGCTAGTTTTGCAGCAGGTTATGGAAGGCAGAGGCACCAGCATGCTTGGAGGACTTCTAAACAACTAGATTTCACTCTTTAAAAAGTTGAGACTGTAACAGTGATCCAGGAGGCTCCTGCTAGATTAGGAGAAAAGCGTGGCAGGAAGAGCAGGCTCCACAGAAGATAGGCAGACAAAGGAAGAATTGCCTGTCACACAGCTATAATTCAGCCATACTCTGTCATAATCCAGCAGGGCAGAACCCTGCTTGGGAAGCATGGGCCCTGCTGCAGCAGCAAGATCAACAGCAGCACACTTCACTGGGTGCCACACAGCAAGTCTATTCATGAAACACCTGAGGCAGGTCAGGGAGCCACGTGACCAAATGGGGAATGGCTTCCTCCCATATAAGATCACATATAAGCCCAGGGGCTGAGCTAGAGCAGACAGCCTGGCCCAGAAAGATGCAGAGGAAGGAGCTCCTGACCTGAAAGCTGCAGAGGAGAGCCTGGCTGACAGCACAGCAGCCTGGGGAGCTGCTAGCAAGGTGCTGATGGTTTACAAGGGAACATAGTCCCAAGTGGGAGGAAGCCTGGTTGTACACCCAATAGGCTACAGCTTAGGTTTGAACCCAATGTGGAGCTAGCATGAGTTATAGCCAAGGAGCTTATTGCTTGGTTATACTTTATACTGGTGGCTTGGGTGGGACTGTAATGGGTGGCTTGGAGGTCCCATTAGTGCCCTAGGGGCATGTGTTCTCCTTGAACCGTGCTGAGCCCTGGGCAGCTTCCTTTCCTTCAAAGGACTATAACATCAAGGCATAGTGGGTAGGGCTGTGTGAAGCTTCAGGTCGTGATTCAATTCAGAGGAGTTTCAGCTTGATTTGGTGGCCATATCTGAAAATCAGAATTGAATCAGGGGACCAATTAAAAGGTCTGAATTGATTCAAAGCTCTACGAATCTTTGGAAACGATTTGGAGAGCTTTCATGATTCGGATAGTCCCTGGTGGCTGCAACAGGGAGCTGCAGCCACTCCGCTGGTAAGTACTGGGGGAAGGGGGAGGGGAGCATGGGGGTACCCCGGCCACCTCCCGTCCCTTGCCTGCTCCCCTGGCCCTCCCCTGCACCTGCCCGCTCTGCCAGCTCCCCCCATAGCTGCCCTGCCCCGCCCATCCCTGCTTCCTGCCCTTTAAAGAAAAGCCCCGGTGCTCACCCCTTCTGCAATGGCCTCTGGGCTTTGGGAGGCTCGTGCAGAGTCCCCCACATGGCATGGGGCAATGGGAGGCAGTGGGAATTGCCCCCCACTGGCAGGAGCCATGAATCTGAGGGTTTTCTTGGGTTTTTTTTTCTTAAAGAGCTGGAGCTGGGGCAGGTAGGGCAACCATGGGGGGTGCTGGGGGAGTGGGGAGGGGTCAGGGGGCTCATGCAGAGCCCCCATGCAGCATGGGGCAGTGGGAGGCAGCAGGGATCACCTCTCTGCCTGGCAGCACCTGCTTAGTTGGGGCTTTTTTTCTCTCCAAGTCCTGGGAGCTGGGGCAGGCGGGGCAGTCATTGTCAGGCTGGGGGTGGGCCTGGCTGATTTGGCCAAATCAATTTGGGACAGTGACCTGAATCACGGAATCAAATCACTGTCCCCTGAATTGGCCATATCTGAAGCAAATCCCCACTCATGTTCAGTGGAAATGACACAACAGAGTTCAGTCACCTGTTATGAGGAAGGCAAGTGGAGGGGGAGATTATGCAGATTTCTTTCCATTCTCTCTTACCGGTAATGTTGAAATGCACAAGTCCTCACTCACGGCACTCTGAGCCCCATCTGCACACACGGCTGACACCTGGATCCTGTAAAGTGTCTGAGGCTTCAGCTCATTGATCTTACAGAACTCAGCTTTGTGTCCTGTTCTCTGCTCCAACCATTTGTCTTTCCCCTTGGGGTTTTCACTTCCAACTTCCTCCCTATATTGCACCCTGTACTCCTTAATAGTGACTCCCCCTCCAATGACTGTGGGTGCCTGCCAGCTCAGGGCGAAGGCAGTTGATTCCACAGTAGTTACTGCAGGTTTCCCAGGGGGGCTGGTTGGGAGTGTCTTGACAGCATCACTCCCATCACTGCTTGCACTGAGCCCTGGTTTGCTCATGGCAGCATATCGGAACTGGTACTTAGTGCTTGCACATAGCCCTGCTACTGGGAATGTCTCCTGTTTGCTATTCATGTTCATAATTGTCCAGTCCTCCTGCCCCACTCTTCTGTACTCCACCCGATAGCCGGTGATCTCAGCCTCTCCCCTGTCTGCTGGCTTCAGTGTGAGCTGCACACGGTCATGGCTGATTCCACCAATCAAGAGAGGAAGAGGCTTTGCTGGAGGCTCAAAGTTGGTGCTGACCAGCTCCCCATCCTCATACAGGTAAATGGAAGCTCCTGGGTTGTCCTTGTCTGGGACAGACGCCACAAGGAACCGAGTTTCCTTCCTGTGTTTGTTCACATGAGCAAAGTCAGAGAAGCACTTCACAGCTTGTCGTGCTTTTCTTTTTATTTCTTTATCTTCAAACCATTGCTCAGGTTCTAGGTTCTCACCACCAGATCTGGCTGATTCTGGGTTGTGTGTTTTCTCCTGAAATGATCTTCTCAGCCAGAGGTTTAATTCTGAGAAATAGGCTTCCTCCGTGTGCAAGGAAGTGAGAGTAAGAGACACAACAAAGTGATGGCTGGGGCTGAGCACGGCTGCCTGGAGTTCACTCTGGGAGGAAACAACATCCACTCCCTCCAGCGCAGCAAGGTAGGAATGGATAAAATTCATCTCCTCCTGTTTCTTCTCCAGGAATTTGCTGAGTTGCCGGGCACTGAATGGTGACTGCTGTACACTACTTAAAATTTTTACTAAGGCCTCTTCCTCCTCCCCTCCTCCACGGATGGCAGGCAAGGTGCTTGCGAGCTCTTTCTGGAACATCTGTGTGCGTTGCTTGCACAGATCCCCAAATTCCTGGATCTTCCTCTGGATTTCAGGAAAGGTTGTAGCCACTCTGTCTCTCTCCATGTCATTGCATTGCATGCCGCACTCAGCCAGGTGCTCCAGGGCTCTCTCAGCATCTCTAATCAGCACTGAACTGATGTCACGCACCAGCTGAGCTGCCTTGTTATTTAGCTTGCTCAGTGGATACAGCCAGACCTTCACTGGTACAGTCCGTTTCTCATCGCCCCTGAGCAGCTCAGGGAGCTTGGAGTAAACTTCCATGGCATCCTGGTAAGTAACTGGATTTTTCTCCAGAGAAAAATCACCATAAAACATGCAATGCAAATTTTCATTTCTTTCTTCTGCCTCTTTTTTTAATTCCCCAGATGCATGCCCCCCTCCTGAGACCTTTGGTATCTTTTCCACCAACATTTTCATATTCCCTTCTATCTCCTGCTTGCTCTCAGATGAGGAAACCTCCCGGTCAAACACAAAGAAAGCCTGGGCCCCATACAGCACAGCTGTGACCACATGGGTGGCTGTGTGATCATCAAATACAGCAGGATAAGAGATGTTCTTTTCCCCCAGCTGGCTCATAGTCAGGTGCTCAAACCTGTCTGTCATTGAGTACTGGAGAGTCACTCGGGAATGATGTTTTGATTTCTTGGTATCGTTAAAAAATGCTGCAGACCCCCCTAGTTCCACCATCCCCCCCAGGACACTGGCTTTCAGGGAGCCTGAAAAACTCAGCGCAGAGGCCTTGTCTGCCATGGTGTCAGATGTGATGATCTTATAATTAGTAAAGTCCTTTGGC
>NW_005842747.1:618575-636923 GCF_000455745.1 Alligator sinensis
CCACATCTCTCTTCAGGTCCTTGTTGTCCCATAAAGTGATACCTGGGAAACGGGACACAATCACATTTTCATTGATTGTGGGAGAAGACAAGAAAATGTTTCAAGTCAGTGTCTTTAACATGGAACAAATTTGAACACACTCAAAACATACTGGACACTGGCATTGGGGTCTGCTGATACACCACTGGAAGGCACACCTGTATGTCTATGTATTTTACTCTTTGGAAGACAAGTTGTAGCTTTACTGTTACCTCATTCTCCCTATGATCCATATGCAAGTCCTGCCTGTCTGGTCCATCTCATCCCTACCAAGATGCTAAAAACTTTGGGTCAGGGTTTGCCTTCTCATGGCATATATTTACTGGGCCTGCTAGTGGGGCTATGACCTTGGTGTGGTGCCTATAAAGATTGATGCAACCTAAGCAACCCATTGATGCCAGTATGCATTGATTGGTGTCACAGAGACCTGTTGGGACAGGTCTTGTGACTGCTTTGTCAACAATGAGGGTTACACTCAAAGACACCATTGGGAGAAAAGCTGGTGCTGTTGCCTAGTATGTCAAGCACACACACACATCTGTTCCCTGATTCAGGAGAAAGAAGACAGCAAAGAAGAATGACTTTGGATGAAGACGAAGGGTGAAAGATGCACTGGTGGGGATTCATTATAGGCAACCAAATCAGAAGAGAGAATGGATGAGGCAGTCTTCAAGCAGGCGACAAATCTGTCCAAAAGCTATGGGGTGGTATGATGAGCTACTTCAACATTTCCGAAATCTGCTACAAGAACAATGCAGCCAAAAGAAAATGTCAACCTGGTTCCTAACTTGTTTGGAGGACAACTTTCTGTTCAGAAGGTGGAGGAGACAACTAGGAGATCATCTATCTTAGATCTTGACCTGACCAACAGGGAAGAACTAGGGTAGGATATGAGTGTGATGAGCAACACGGGATGTAGAGACCACAACATGGGAGGATTCCTGAACCTGAGCTGGAGAAAGTATGATGTCAGCAAATTTAGGGCGCTAAATTTCAAAAAGGTGGATTTGGAGGTCATGATTGACCACAAGATGAACATGAGCTGCCAATGTGACACTGCAGCCAGCAAAGCAAACAAAACACTGGCTTGCATCTACCAATGCATCTCAAGCAAGACCCAAGAAGTCATCCTCCCACTTTACTCAACCTTGGTGAGACCACAGCTTGAATACTGTGTCCAGTTCTGGGCTCTGCAATTCAAAAAGGATGTGGAGAAGCTTGAGACAGTCCAGAAGAGAGCCATGCAAATGATTAGAGGACAAGAGAGCGGGCCTTATGAGAAGAGGCTGAGAGCCATGGGACTCTTCAGCCTGGAAAAGTGCAGGCTCAGGGGTGACTCAGTGCCAGCCTATAAGTACATAAGGGGTGTGCATCAGGAACTAGGAGAATGTCTGTTCACCAGAGCACCCCATGGGAAGACAAGGTCCAACAGTCACAAACTCCTAGAAGACCACTTTAGGTTGGACAAAAGGAAAAAAGTCTTTATTGTCTGAGTCCCCAGGGCCTGGAATAGATGCTCCCCAGAGGTGGTGCAAGGACCTACTCTGGATACTTAAAAAAAACCCCAAAACAAAACACATGGATGCCTATCTTTCTGGGATCATTTGACCCCTGCTGAGTTCCTGCCCTTTGGGCAGGGGGCCAGACCAGAGCTTGCAAGGTCCCTTCCAGCCATAATGTCTATGAAATCCTATGAAATTTCATCTGACTCAAAAAGTTAACAGGCATGGTGCCATGGGAGGACTGACTGAAGGATAAGGGTACCTAGAATGGCTGCGAACTTCTAAAGGGCAGAGTATGGGAAGTGCATCAAGAAACTGTCCTGACATGATGGACACATGAAAAGAATGAAAAAAGACTAATGTGACTGCACAAGGAGCTTTTAGGATGCCTCATGCAAAAGGAAAGCATACAGGCAGGGGAAAAATGAGTAGGGCACCAAGGATGCATACCAGGAAATAGTAAGAACCTGCAGGGACAAAATCAGGAAGGGAAAGATGAAGAAGGAGCTGCACCTGGCAAAGGTGGCCAAGGACAGCAAAAAGAGGGTCCATAAGCCTGTTGGCCACAAAAGAAGGAACAGGGAAGCTGTGGGTCCTCTGTTAACAACCCAGAATTCCTAATTTAAGACAGAAGGAAGGCAGAACTTCTCAACAGCTACTTTTGCCTCAGTCTTCACAAAAACAAATGATCTGCAGCCTGACACCTGAATAAGGAAGTGGAAAGCTGAGGGAGGAGATAACAAAAGAGCTGCTGTCAAAGAGCTATTCATGGGTCTAGGTGAATTTAGGTCTGCAGAAACAGAAGACTTCCATCTGAGGGTGCTGAAGAAACTGGCAAAGGATATCTCAGAGACCTCGTCAATGATCTCCATGAAGTTACGGGAGGCAGGACTGGTACCAGAGCACTGGGGAAAGGCCAACGTAGTGCTCCTCTTTAAAAAGGGCAAAAGATTAACCTGGGGACCTACATACCTGTTAATCTCCGCTCAATACCTGGGACATTACTGGGGAATATTTTAAGGAAACCCACTTAGGAACATCTGGAGGAGGAAAGGCTGATCACAAGAACCCAGCATGATTATGAACAAATTGTGTCATGCAAACTTAATCTCTTGCTTTGAAATATGAAAGCACATGTGGGTGGATGAAGACCATGCTTAGATATAACGTATCTGTATTTTGGTAAGGCTTTTGACAAGATCCCACATGACCATCTCATAAAATAACTACAGAAATGTGTGCTGGACAAAACTACTGGCTCAATAGCTGCAAGCAAAGGGTCAATAGTAATGGGTCCATGTCAGAATTGAAGGAGGTTTCAAGTGGAGTCCCACAGGCATTTGTCCTGGGCCCAGCTCTGTTCAGTGGATGCTGGTACAGAAATCTTGAGCAAGTTTGCAGAAGACACGAAACTGGCAAGGACTGTGAACATGTTGGAGATGTGAGCACAAATCAGGACCTTGACAGATTGGAAATCTGGGCTGGAGCAAACAGGATGAAGTTCAGTGAAGACAAATGCAACTTCCCACACTTTGGTAGGAATTATCAAAAACACAGATACAAAATGGGTGATGCCTGGCTGGAAGGGAAATCTATGGAGAAGGTTGTGGAATCACAGACTCAATTTGACTCTGTAGCGTGATGCAGCCACACAAAAGGCAAATTCAGTTTTGGGCTATTCCAGTAGAAGCATTAGGTGCAGGACAGGATGTGGAGAAATTTGAGAGGGTCTAGAGGCAGGTAACAAAGATGGTACAGGGCTTGGAAAGCAAGTCATACAAGGAGGATCCGAAGGGCGTGGTGAGCTTGCAGAAAGGTATTTCAGATGAGAAATGAGAGCAGTCTTCAAATACTGGTAGGGTTGCCATAGAGAAGAGGGAAAGAACCATTTCTCTCTTTTTGCAGAGAGTAGGATGTGGACCTGTGGCTTGAAGTTTCAGGAAAGTAGGTTTGGATTGGTTCTCAGGATGGACTCTCCATCACTGGGGGTGTTCAACAAGAGGCTGGACAGCTGAATTTAGAAACATCCAATCCAAGCGAAGATTGGAAAGCCTGTGCTCTGCTATGGGGATTTCCCAGCTTTTTGGCCTCTGTTGTTTTCCACATCCCCACCTTCCTACGCCATATGTCACAGTGCTTTCAAGCCTCCCCCAGAGGCACTGGGTGTTGACTGCAGCCCAGGATGGTAAATCTGACTAGGCTGTGCCAGTGCTTCTTCTGGGAATTATGGCTCGAGGTTCCTGGCTGAAGGGTCTTGTTCCCCTGCCCTGGGTAACACTAATAACCGTATTTGGACTCAGGAAGTAATTTTACCCCCTTCCCAAATTGGCATGGGCTGGGGGCAGGAGATTACTTTCCTCTATGGCAGGGGGTGGGTTGTGGGAGACTGTACCTGGGTTCTCTTGAGTATATATTAACAGCCTTCCAGAGAAGCTGGCCACCATGGTCCACCTGCTTTACCTCTGGTAGGTTAGGCTATTATGTCTTGTGTCAGGATTGATGGTCGTTTTACACAGAGTTTAGGTTATAGATTGTATGGGATGGTTTGGACAAAGCTGATCCTGCTTCAGGCAGGGGGTTGAACTAGATGCTCTCTAAAGCTCCCTTCCACTCCCACTTCTCTATGGATCCATAATTCTATAAAAATGTAGATGAGCTTTTGACAAACTGAACCATTGAGAGGACACTCCTCAAACTGTATGTTGGATAGTCCTAAATGTGTAACCCTATGAAGGGTGTTGCATGGGCAGGGCTTTGATCCCTGGTGAGATGAGTGTTCTTGTTCTGACAGGTATTTCACACTCACTCTGGGGAGGGAGAGAGGACAGAGGGAGGAAGAAGGGATACTTTGGCACTTTCAAGATTTTATTTTTTTTACTCTTTTATAATAAAGGTCTAAACAAAAACAAATAAATAAATAAAATCTCTGTCTGTCTTTGTCATGCAATTATGTTAGTCCAAACAGATCAAGGTAATGCCCCCTAAGTGTCTGATGAATACCTTCCCTGAGCACTCTTCAAGCATCTCTATACCCCAGGTTCAGCTCTAACCAGCTGCTTTCCAGTCTCATAGATGACATTACATAGAAGGGATAAGAAAGGCTCCTGCTTTACATACCTGGAATGGTAGTGTCATTGCGGCAATCGTAAAGCATCCCCAGCCGGAAAGGGCGCCCGAGGGCAGGTATCTCGATGGTACAAGTTGCAGTGCGAGCCATGGTGGCAGCAGAGACTGTTCCTGGCCTAAAACACATGAGGACCAGATTGATGTGGGTGAAGTGATCTCAAATGACATGCACACTTCTCATCTGGAGTTGAGGAGCTCAGACTCCACTTGGGACCATTATAGGAAATAAGGAGATCTGTTACCACTTCTGCAACTAACTGTAATTTTACTGAAGGCAGCAACTCTACACTTGGACAGTGGGAAGGTGACTTCTATCTTCCACAGGGAAGAGGGCTTAGGCAGTGGGGAAGGACTTTCAACTTTGCTGATGAATGAGTGACAAGAGTTGATGGCTAGATGCTGGATTTAGAAACATCCAATCCCAGCGCAAAGAAGTGCAACATGAGGAATGTGCTGGAAGCTCTCCTCACTAACCCTGCCACCACTCAGTAGTACCCAGGGAGAGGGACCCAGCTATTGCTGAAGTAGTTCTTAACTTCCTGGGTGCCTTGCCAGACCTACAGGAAGTTAATTTTAAGAGGCTTAGGAAGCAATTGAGCAGTGTGTTTGGGTGGTTATTTCCTATTTGATATGTGTATGCTTCACATTTTGGGAAGCTTGTTTAGGAAAAGGAAAAGTTTGTGGGAAAACAGAAAAGTCAGGCTGGAAGGGACCTCACAAGATCACACTTAATCCATCCCACTGCTCAAGGCAGGATTATAGATTGTAATGCCAGAAGGAATCTCAGAAGATCATTGGGTCCAGCCCCCTGTGTAGCATGAACTGAACTAATGTAGCTGATGTTAACATAGAGTCTAATAGTAGTGAAATGTAACCATAGTTTCATAGTTGGTAGGGTCAGAAGGGACCTGGGCAGATCATCAAGTCTGACCCCCTGCCATGGAAGAAAAAGTACTGGGGTCAAACGACCAGAGCGAGGTGTTCATCTAACCTCCTCCTGAAAACCCCCAGGGTAGGAGCCAGCACCACTTCTCTTGGAAGTTGGTTCCAGATCCTAGCTGCCCTGACTTTGAAGAAGAGCCTTCTAATGTCTAGTCTGAATCTACTCTCTGCCAGCTTGTGACCTTTCTTTCTAGTCATCCCTGGTAGTGCTTGGGGGAGCAGGGACTCCTCCAATGCCTGCTGGTCCCCTCTGACTAGTTTGTAAATGGCCACCACATTCCCCCTGAGCCTTCTCTTGTGGAGGCTGAACAGGTTCAGGTCCTGTCACATCTCCTCGCAGGCCCTGCCCTGCTGTCCCCTGATCATGTGGGTGACCCTCCTCTGAACCCCCTCCATGCTGTCCACATCTCTCCAGAAGTGTGGTGCCCAGAAGTGGACGTAGTACTCCAACTGCGGCCTGACCAGCAGTCCAACTGTGGCCTCACCTCCTTGGACCTGCTCGAGATGCATCTGTGGATGCATGACATGGTGTGGTTGGCCTTCCTGACCATGTCCCCACACTGTCGGCCCATGTTCATTTTGGCATCAATAATGACTCCAAGATCCTTTTCTGCCTCTGCACTGACGAGAAGGGAGCTCCCCAGCCTGTAGGTGTGCTGCTGGCTCTTCCTCCCTAGGTGCAATACCTTGCACTTGTCAGTGTTGAAACCCATCCTGTTCTCATCTTCCCACCCCTGTAACCTGTCTAGGTCCAATTGCAGCCTATTCCTCCCTTCTGGCATGCCACATCCCCCCACATCTTAGTGTCATCAGCAAATTTGAATAGGGTGCTTCTTACCTCCTTGTCCAAGTCACTGATGAAGATGTTGAACAGTGTGGGCCCAAGGACTGAGCCCTGGGTGACCCCACTGCCCACATCCCTCCAGGTCGAAAATGACCCATCCACCACCACTCTCTGGGTGCGGCCCTCCAGCCAGTTAGCAACTCATTTGACTGTGTAGGTGTTGACAGCTCAGTCCCTCAGTTTTTTAATGAGAATGGGGTGAGAGACAGCGTGGAAAGCCTTCCTGAAGTCCAGAAAGACTACGTCCACTGCTACCCTTGTGTCTAAGGGTTTGGTAACTTGTCCATGTTTGTCTTGTCCTGTAAGCAACTTGAAAACTCCATTTTGTATCCTTCTGCTTGACATAAGTGAATTAACTCAGCATAGCCTTTATGTATGAGTGTGTGTAAAAGGGTGAATGGTGAGTGAAGGGCATAGAGATGGGAGAAGATGTAATTGTTTATGTAAGCAACAAGGTGCCAAATGTAAGTTGCCAGTCAGTGAATTAATTAATGAATGGCTGAAGAATCCCTTCTAGGCCTAGGGCACAAAGAAGATAATGAGGAGAAGGAATGCACCCATCCTGCCAGATGAGCAGCAAGAACACTCCAAGGCTGAGATAAGCTGAAGACAAAAGAAGAACAACCTAAAAAACAGAATCTGGGTATGAAAAACCTCAAAGCACTGAAACAAAGGGTGCTAATTCCTATAAAAGAACGCTTTGAAAATGCCAAGTGGGATGAGTCTCTTTCTCTACTGCTGTTTCATCGGAGCACAGATGCATCTGTTCACCCCACTCCAGCTGTTATCTTCAAATCTGCTATCTTCAAATCATAATCATCTACTCAATAAGCCCAAGTTAGCCCCCACCCCAGGCTGATATTGAGCAACTGTTGCTGGTAACTATATTTGGTGTACGTGTGGATGGATTGCTTGTTTTCTGTATGTGTATGCCTGAGTGTCATGATGTGTATGAAGGGTTTAGGTTGTAGCCGTGTTGGTCTAAGGACATAGGCAGACAAGGTTCCTTGGGTGAATTTGATATCTTTTATTAGACCAACCCAAATGGTTGGAGAATAGTTATTAAGCAAGCTTTCAGGTTCAAAAACCCTTTGTCAGGCTCAGGAAGCTTCAGCAGTTGGTGTGTGCTCTTCCTGGATGGAATGAATAGTAAATAAGCCAGGGGCTGGGCTGGGCTGGGCTGGGGAGTCAGTTGCTAGGCAGATTATAATGTGTATGATCATGATGTGTATGATGATTTGTGTGTTTTTGTATGAATTGTGTGCCCGCACCTCTATGTCTAATTCATGTGATCAATAAACGCAGCATCTTGCCTTATCCCCCTTTAAAAGTTTCTCTCATATTTTGAGCAATTGGCAATTTAAGTAACACCTGCACTAGGCAGGTAAGATAACTGGGGTTCAGGTGACCCCAGCAAGGTGACTGTCTAGTCTCCTCTTCAAGATTTCCAGCGTAGGTGGTTGCACCACCTCTGGAAGGAGCTCATTCCACAGTATGAACACCCTGACTGTGAAGAAGTTTTTCCTAATGGTGGCCTGAATTGATCATCAAGACTAAACTATGTCAGCCCTGTGTCTGTCCAACCTGCTCTTGAAAACTTTCAGGGATGAAGACTCCACGATTTGTCTAGGCAGCCTATTCCAGTGCTGAACCCCTGTCAGAGTCAGGAAATTCCTCCTTCTCTCCAACCCACATTCCCCTCCTGCAAGCTGAAGCCGTTGCTTCTAGTCCTGTCCCTTATGGCCACACACAAAAGTCCATCTCCACCCTCTCTCTAAATTGCCCCTTAGGTATTTGAAGACTGTTATCAAATTCCTCCCCAATCATCTCTTCTCCAGATGAAATAATACTAGTTCTTTCTGCCTCCCCTAATAAGTCTTCCCTCCCAAGCCTCTAATCATTTTGTGGCTCTGTGCTAAGCATTTTCCAAACTGTTCAAATCCTTCTTCAAGTGTGGGGCCAAAAACTAGACATAGGACTCCAGGGAAGGCCTCATCAGGGCTGAAGACACTAGAAGAATAACTTCCCTGATTTTTCTAGTAACAGTTGTTAATACAACCCAAGATGTTGTTAGTGGCTTTGGTCTTTAAGCATGTCTTTGTTGTTATGTTTTTGGTATTATGTCACTGGGGGTGATGAACAACAGGGTTGGGAAGCACATCATCTTTCAATCCACCAGCCCCCTCAAGCATCCAGTGCCCACCATGTGAGTGGCCCTGCTAGGGATGGCTGCAAATAGTCCCCACCCTTGTCTCCTCCATCCCAGGCCAGGATCTCACCAAGCTCTGCTACTCCAATATCTGTTCCCTGTTCTTCACAAGGGAAAAGTCACTCCCTCATGACCCATTCAGCCAGTTCTCCAAGGCAAACAACCAGCCAAAGCAAAATCCTCTGTCCTGTCCCAGACACTAGAAGAGTCCTCATTTTCTCTGGCTCTATAACAGTAGCCTAACTCATCCTTCACAGCTTGCTATCTCTTTCCTCTTTCTTTCTTCTCTGGGAGACTTTCAAGTTCTTAATGAGACAATCTTCCTTAGCCAGATGCCCCACAGCTAGGCTTTCTTCACAGAGATGATTTCTCCTCCTTAGAAAAGGGACATCCCAGCTTGGTACACATTGCATCCCAGCTTTAGGGCAGAGCAGAAACACTGACTATCTGTTTATTTCACTGTTACCAATTATTATCATTTTGTTATGAATATCTTGATACTAGATTTTTTTTCCTTCAAGCCTCCAACACCTGAATTTCCTACATGAAAATCTCAGCAGTGATGGCTGGACCCTGAACTAAAGGTATTTGAATGCAAGTGAGAAGAAATAAATAATGTTCTGGAGGCAGAGAAGATGCAGAACCACTACATGTTTATAAAATCAGGAAATGGAGCCGTAACAATGGACCAGGCTGGATTCAAAATACCGAGGCCTGAGATGAAGGATCACACTTAAAATCCCCAGAAACACAACACTTGGTTTAAAATAATGACCTTTGGTTCCTGGAGGAATTCAGTCCCCCAACACAGAGAAGCGTTTGGAAGAGCCACTCTACCCAGCACTGAAAACCAACTGGCCACATGGCTGTACGTTTTACAACCAAGAGGCAAAGCAATTTAGAAGCACCTGAGGGTTTCCCCACAGGTTTTGGTATGAAAATACAAACCCCATTTACTATAGCCCTTACAGCTTCCTAGAGCAGCTGCATCCCTGAGCCACAACAGGGTTCCCCAAGTTATACAGGCCACTCTCATTATGTTCTGACACAGATGTTTACTTAGGTCCTTACCTGAGCAGTCGTAATCCTGGCTGGATAAGAGATGGAAAGCTCCTGAAACTGCCTCTTATCAAAGAGCTGCATGCACTATCTAAGCAAAGGAAATGAGAGGAACTGAAAGTAAATGCACTGCCTTTGTGGGCTGCTATGCTCTAACAGTTGGACCCGCCCTCTCTCCAGAGCCCAGGAGTTCAACCCAGCTCTTGCAGAGAGATAAAATCTAGTGAGAGAAAAACATATAGTTTGTAGAGAAGTGCACAGTAGAGTGTACTGAGGCCAATCCAAGATCCCAGGTGGACAAGCAAATCAGAAGCATTGTCTGCTAGCCTCTGGAAAAGGGGATTCATTGGAAATGAAAGTGGGAAGAAGCCTCTGGAGTCATAGGAGAAAGAAAGAAGAAGTTCCTGTAGGAAGTGGGAACAGCTGCTTCATACCAGACACTTGTTCTTATTGTGGCACATAGACAACAGGTCCAAACCTGGAGGTTGATTTTCACAGGAACAATAATGAGTTAGGTGCTGAGCTTCCACTGGCCTTCCCTGCTGGGTTAGGGGTTATTTGTGCCTTCAGAAATCTCCTCTCTTGTTTTTCATCCATCTATGCAGTGCAGGCATTTTAAGCTGGCAGAGCATGCACCTGTTGGTTAAAAGCACAGGTTGTGGCCCTGGACAGACATATTTAACATTGTTGTCAAACAAAACCAAAAAACCCAGCTGCACAGAGAACGTTAAACCCCTACCCTAGGGCAACCTTGCTCAGTCTTGTGTAGAAAGACCCCTGAAAGACTCAGGGGCAAACTGCACTCATGTAAAGGAGCATAGGAGGGGCTTTCTGTCTGTGCCCATCTGTTGCTTGTAGGTATTATAAGGCTTCAGCCTCTTCTTGATGGGTGCCCTGCCCCCAAGCGACGTCAGGGTGAGACTTCAGCTCGGGTGCCACCTAGATGGTATGGGTGCTGCTCCTACTCCCCTGCCATGTCTTCGATGTTCTTGGGTGGGGAGGCAGTTCCCTTCAGGTGGCCCCCCACAAGAGCAACAAAGCCTTGATTCTGGTTCTTTCTTTGTGCGGATCCAAAACCTCCCCTTTACCCCATCCTCACCACTTCCATGGCCTGGACGAACACTGCCCTCTGCAGGTCTTCTCCTGGATGATCTCTCTTTTGGCCCAGCTCACCTGGCCTCTGAGTAGCTCGGGCCTTCCAGACCTGCCCGACTTTCTCCATAGCCAGTTCCTTAGCTTCAGACTGGCTGGGGCATGGAAGCCTGCCCTGTCTTCAGGCTAGCTAGGGCTTCCAATGAACCCAATGGAAAACAAACCTCCAGCTTCTGGCAACAGACCCGTGGGATACCATCTCCCAGTGCCCGTTTGTCATTCAAATAAAGAAAACAGAAGAAAAAGGGACAGGGGACTCCCTCGTCCCTGTGCTCCAGGTGACTGTGGGGATGGGCTGCCATCCCGTGCCCCGCCCTGATCCGCCTCCTCAGTTTGGCCACCTCAGATTCCTGCCTGACCTGGGGTCACTCTCCATAGTCCCCAGACTGGTGGGGTGTGCGGTTCCCATGCTGAGTTGCTCTTGCCTCCCCACTGTGCTGATTATGGGGAGTAGCTACTCCCTGCTGACGCCTCCTACCACCATACCTTCCCTGGTGGGGCTGCGGTGCTGTTCCCAGGAGAACCTTGTTTCCTCAGACTTGGGCTTCCTCCCTGGGTTGCCAGAATCCTCTGGTCACCTCTCAGCTCCCCCTCTTGCCTTCAGCTGTGTGATCTTCCCGGCAGCAGGCGTCTCCTGGTCGCCGTCCCACTCTCCCTCTGCCAGCTGCTCAGCTGTTTCTCCAGCTGCTATTTGAGCAGCCCATGGCTCACGGAGGCTCTGCCCCTGTCCTTCACTGATCCACAGCTGCTGGCAGCTCCAGAATCATGAAGCCTGCAACCGTGATTCCTCCCAGCTACCGCTTATCAGGATCCCTGTGGTAGGTATCGGGGTGCGTGGGGTGGGGGTCCAGGACCCCCTAGAGGGGCTTTCCATGCCCCTCTCACACCATCTAAGAGCAACTGTTTGCTCTACTGCCCTATCACATGGAGGAAAAGCACTCTGATAGCTGCTTCCTACAACAGCCAAAAGGCAGGTTTGGGGGATTCAACCTGTCTGCTGTCACTCCCTATTGAGGCACACAGGGTGTTCAAACCTTGCAAAAATTTCTCCGGGAGACCTGCTAGAGTTTCTCCTGGTCATTTGCTGAGGATGTGCTAAAAGGAAGTGTTATACCAAGCAGCTCAGTTCCCACCACTTGAGCAAAGTGGATATTAAATTTGCAATCTAGGCAGAGTCCAAAATTCAACACTCCCCCTCCCCTTCCTCTAAAAGCCTTTGATTTGATATTCAGGACCTAAGACTGAAAATAACTCCTGAGCTCATAAAAAGTGACTAGAAATAAGTAGTGATTTGATGACTCCTCTGATTCCACTGAATGCCCAACATTAAATATCCCTCTAATATTCATTCTCTCCAGCCTGGTACTGTGACCTCATTTGGAAGAATCAGAGAAAAGAAGGCCTGGTTGAGCTACATGCTCAGGGCAGCTTATATGCATCTAAAGTTTCTAAACTATCAGAAGAAGTGTCTGTCTCGAAAATGCTTCCAAGGATGGAGACTCCACAGCCTCCCTAGGTAGTTGACTCCAATGTTTAACTTCCCTTCAGAGTTAAATAATCCTTTCTGATATCCAAACCTAAGATCATTATTCCAGTCCTCTTCCATCCAGCCACAGAGAAATATCTATCTCCACCCTCTTTTTAGAAACTGTCTTTATATTTGAAGACGGTTATCACATATTGCGCATGTGGCATGGTGGTCATGGGCGATGTTAATTATCCAGACATCTGCTGGAAGGAACACTCAGTCAAGTTGGAATGGTCGCAATCCTTCCTGACCTGTGTCAAGGAGCTCTTTCTGACTCAGAAGATCTATGGGCCAACCAGAGGTGACACTCTGCTAGACTTGGTCCTGGCCCAAGGATATTACCTGGTGACTGACTTAAATGTAGAGGGAAGTCTGGGCAACAGTGAACATGAAACCATCATGTTCACTGTCCGACATAAGGTAGACAATTCAGATAGCAGGATTCAAGTCTTGGACTTCAAAAATGCAAATTTCAACAAGTTTAGGTCACTAGTAGGGTAAATGCTGTGGGAGCAGGGACTGAAGGTGAAAGGTGTGCGTTAGACCCCAACTCCACGCGGCACCCAATGACTAGGGAGACAATGGTCCAATTCCTTATGAATCCTGGTGCTCATTATCCAGAGCAAGCAGGGTGCAAACACCAGCACACATTGCTCGCAACAGCTTTATTCAAAATGGAGACAGCTTCGGACAAGGGTCCCTCACACACACACAGCCCATGAACCAGGGGACCTGCATTGAACAATAGTTTTTTTCCACATTCATACACTTTGGTTCATACTCATTAACATTCACTCCACCTCTATCCCTCTATCCCTCCTTCTGTTCTCTTTCTCCTCCTATCTCAAGCTCCACCTCTGTTTAATGTTTGCTTCATTATCATGGAACTGCCTATGCATTTCATTCATTTACATGTCTTTTTGCTACGAGCGCATGTCTAAGACCTTGATTACTCTTCGGTAAACAAGTGGACTTTAACCAAAACCTGGAAGCTTCTGGAGCCTTCTTCACCAATCACCATTCACCTTTTCACATACGTTCATCTTGGATTCTGTTACCAATTACGTGTTGCTTTTCACATTCCAGCTGTTTTTCTCTCTCATTTTATACCATCTTCCACATTTCTAAAATGTCATCTCATTCACAGCACACAGACTCACACAGATTCCCTTGCTACTTTTTCCTCAGAAAATGGTTGACACAGTTAAGATGGTTACTTAGCATAAGCAAATGGCTGGCTTAGATATCATTCTGCCTTGTGGTTAGCAGCTTTTGCTAGGCCACAGGTTAAAGCCTTTATTCAGCTGCAGATTCAATTTTCCCCCAAAATCCAAATATTGTCACCCTAACACTGTGCACAAAGAGTAGTTGTTCTTTAAAGACACAATCCTTGAAGTACAATGGAAGTTCACTCCTATGCAGAGAAAAGGTAACAGAAAGGCTGGGAAGCCCTCTTGGCTAACCAGGGAAATCACAGTTCTCTTAAGAAAGAAGAAAGAGGCTTATAAACAATGGAAGCTTGGGGCAGGCCCCAAGGAGGACTTTTCCATGACAGCCCACATTTGCAGGGAACAGATAAGGAAGCCTAAAGTGGTGAGTGAATTTATATTAGCAATGGGAATCAAGGACAACAAAAAGTCCTTCTTTAGGTACATAGGAACAGGAGGAAAACAAATGGGAGCATGGCGCCATTGCTCAGAAAGTCAGGAGATCTTGTTATCGGCACCCAGGAGAAAGCTGAACTCCTGAATGACTACTTTGCCTCTGTCTTTAACTGGACCAAGGGGAAAAACACACCAGGTATAGTACAGGATGAGCATGGTAGGAATAATTGCCTTCCTACTATTGCCATAGAATTGGTATATGACCAAATAATAAACTTAGATGTATACAAGTCAGCAGGACCAGATGATCTTCATCCGAGAGTGCTGAAGAAGCTGGCCAAAATCATTGTGGAGCCCCTGGCAAAACTCTTCTACTACTTATGGCACTCTGGAGAAGTCTCTAAGGACTGTAAGTGGGCCAGTGTTGTGCCTATCCACAGGAAGGGCAGGAGGGAGGATCCAGGTAACTATAGGCCAATCAACCTAACTTCCATCCTAGGGAAAATGCTAGAAAAGTTCATCAAGAAAACTATCTGCGATAAGCTTACAGAAGGCAAGAATCTGAATGGCAGCCAGCATGGCTTCATCATGGGCAGGTCTTGCCTTACCAACCTCATCTCCTTCTAAGAACAGGTAACTTGCCACCTGGACATAGGAGAGCAGGTTGACATTGTATACCCAGACTTCCAAAACATCTTTGATCTAGTATGCCACGATGTCCTTGTGAGAAAATTGGAGGACTGTGGGTTTAACTCTAAGACAGTCAGGTGGGTGAGAAACTGGCTGCAGGATAGACCCAGAAAGTCATAGTGAATGGATCTGTGTCATCCTTGTGACAAGTGGACAGTGGTACCCCGCAGGGGTTGGTGCTTGGTCCAATACTTTTCAACATATTTATTAACAATTTGGATGTGGGAGTGAAGAGCTCACTGGCCAAGTTCACAGACAACACCAAGTTATGGGGAACCGTGGTCACAGTTGAAGATAGGCTACAGTTACAGGCAGACCTAGATAGGCTGGAATGCTGGGTAGATCAGAACCTGATGAAGTTCAACATCAAGAAATGTAAAGTGCTCCACTTCAGGATGAGCAACTCCCAACACACATACAGGATTGATGTCTAGCACCAAACTTGCTAGCACCATGAATGAAAGGGACCTGGGGGTAATAATAGACCACAGGGTAAATATGAACCAGCAGTGTGATGCTGTAGCTAGTAGGACAAATAATACTCTGGCTTGCATTAACTGATGCATCTCCAGCAAAACCAAGGAGGTGATTCTTCTGCTGTACTCAAAACTGGTGAAACCACAGCTGGAGTTCTGCCTCCAGTTCTGGGCACCACAATTTAAAAAGGACGTGGAAAAGCTTGAAAGAGTCCAAAGAAGAGCCACCCATATGATCAGAGTCTTAAAAGGGAAGCCATATGAGGAAAGGCTGAAGGATCTGGGACTCTTCAAAGTGAGGAAAAGAAGGCTGAGAGGGAACCTGGTAGCAGCTTACTGCTACACTAGGGGAGTATGTCAAGGGATAGGTGAGCAACTGAGGCACCTGAGGGGAAAACCAGGAGTAATGGCCACAAACTCGTGGAAGACTGATTCAGAATCAACCTTAGGAAAAACTTCTTCACAGTCAGGGTGTCCAGACTGTGGAATAAACTCCCTCCAGTGGTGATGCAATCACCTACCCTGGAAATCTTCAAAAGGAGACTAGACAGTCACTTTGCTGGGGTCACTTGACCCCCCAGTTCTCTTTCCTTCTTGGTGCAGGGGGCTGGACCTGATGAGGTCACTTCACCTTGGACATCTGGAGCAGCCAGGGTGGTAATCATACCTACCTCTACCTCACAGGGCACTGGTGCAATCAGTCAGGCTATTGGTGGGCTCTCCTCCAAGTTGAGGTGCTGGATGAGTCCCACACGGCAAGGGAGATTATGGTGGTCATGAATCGCATGGTACAGGAATAGCTGGTTGGGCAGGGAGAGCTCACCCATGGGTTCATGGTCACTGACAATGGGGCCAATATGGTCAAGAATGTCTGTGATGCCAAATTTCTTGACATCCACTGTGTAGCACATAGGCTACACCTCATAGTCAGGGACACCTTGGAGGGGGACAGGGCTGCTGATGATTGCACCATCACTACCACCTAGGTCATTTCAAAATGCAGGATGGTAGTGGGCTACTTCCACTGCTGCACCAAGGTGGGCAAGATGCTGCAGGAGAAACAGGCAGAGCTGAACATCCCACAGCACAAAATCACACAGGATGTGGAGATGCAGTGGAACTACACATATCTGATGCTTGAAAGGCTGGTGGAGCAACAGAAGGCCATCCATGAGATAGCCTTGCTCAGGGGATCAGGATCAGCGGTCCCCTTAACAGAGCTGAATAAGGTACCAGGTCCCAGATTTTGGTGGTCCTCAAGCTCTTTGTCATGGCCACTGAGACTGTCAACACTGACGATGCCCTCTTTAGCCAGGTGATCCCCATAGTGAGGGAACTGGAGATGCAAATATAGAAGTTCTAGGGATTCAGTGTTCCTGGCTGGGGCAAGGCACTGTCACCAGATGTGCAGGCACTGGTGAAGCGGCTGAAGGAGGGCATCAGGAGATGGCTGGATCTCTTGCGGTCCTGTACAGTCCACATGCTGGCAGGCATGTGCACCTGAGGGTAAAGGGGAGCATGTGCATTGGCAACACCAAAGCCCCCAATCACTGGATGCAGGTGCTGGTCAACAGAGTCAGGGAGGCAGAAGGGGCAGAGTCAAGGGGATGTGGAAGAGGGGGGGATCCATTTTCCTGTTCCAGCACTCCCACCACTAGCACCAGCACTAGCAATTCTCCTCCATGCCAGCCACTGTCAATGTGGGCAAAGGGCATGGTTTCAATGCTGGGGTCCAGATGCACCAGAACCCAGCATCGGGCAGGTAGTGCTGAGGCTTCAGTGGTTACCTATCTTACCAAGAATGCGGAGCCACTGGACTGTGCCCCCTTGGCCTACTGGACAAGACACAACCAGATGTGGCAGGATCTGGCCACGGTTTCCTGGGAACACATGTCCCTGCTGAGCTCCCATGCCAGGATGAACTTGGAGGTATGGACTAGGGCTATGGGGAAAGAGGAGCCCCCAGGTCCTGGGCATGACTATTAAAACTGCACTCTGCCAGGGTCAGGGAGGCTTGGTGGAACTGCTGGTGGTGCAGCAGCTCCATAAATGTCAGGACCAAGGACCCCCCCAGTGAAAGGTGGGTAGGATATGCCATAAGCTCCAGCAACCACATGGATACACACAGTCCTGGCTGGGGTAAGCCCAGACCTGTCATGTCTTTGACAAGCCTGAGGCCTGCTGGTTGCACTGGAGTTATGAGGCGCCAGGTGAGATCAGCTTAGCTGCCTGGGATGCCAGCTTTCGGGTTGAAAAACCCTTTGTCGGGCTGAGGAAGCACCTGCAGTTGGTGTGTGTGCTGGTCCTGGATGGAAGGAATAGTAGGGGCAGCAAAGAAAGCCAGTCAGTGAAAATGGAAATGGAGGTGCCAGAGGGTGAAGGACAGGCTGGGGTGGGGGGGAGGAGGGAGGGAGATGTAGCAGTGCAGGTATAAGTGCAGATGTACCTGGGGAGTCAGATGTCTGGCAGATTGTAGTGTGTCAGAATTGCACTGTCTATATGGAGTCCATGAGTTTCTGTACCTAGGAGGCTGATGAAGTGAAGTTCATAGGCCCAGCTGTGAAAAGTGGTTCCATCCAGGTGGCCAGTTACCTGATTGTAAAAGGAGATGATGTTCGTGAGACAAGACCTGCCCGCAATGAAGCCAGGCTGGCTGTCATTCAGAATCCTACCTTCTGGAAGCCTATTGCACATAGACTCCTTGATGAGTTTTTCCAGGATTTTTCCTGGGATAGAAGTTAGGCTAATTGGCCTATAGTTACCCAGGTCCTCCCTCCTCCCCTTCTTAAAGATGGCACTCTTTCAACACTGTCCCTCTTCCAGTCCTCAGGGATCTCTCTGGAGTGCCACAAGCTTTGGAAAAGTTTCACCAGAGGTCCTGTGATGATTTCAACCAGCTCCTTCAGCACCCTCAGATGAAGTTCATCTGGTCCTGCTGACGTACATATGTCTATTTTTTTTTATTTTTTATAAATGATCACATACCAGTTATACAGTAATAGTAGGAAGGCAGTCATTCTTACCCTGTTCCATCTGTACCCAATCTGGCATAATTTTGCCTTTGGCCTGGTGAAAGACCGAAGCAAAGTAGTCATCCAGGAGTTCAGTTTTCTCCTGAGTGTCGGTAACCAGCTATCCTGAGTTGCTGAGCAGTGGCCCCACTCTCTCATTCGCTTT
>NW_005842747.1:636933-637247 GCF_000455745.1 Alligator sinensis
CCTAAAGAAGGACTTCTTGTTATCCTTGTCTCCCATTGCTAATTTTAGTTCAGCTGCTGCCTTAGCCCTTCAAATCTGTTTCCCACAAATGTGGGCCATTGGTGTGTAGTCCTCTGTGGGGCATGCCCAAAATTTCCATTGTTTGTATGCCTCTTTCTTCTTTCTTAAGAGGACCATGATATCCTTGTTTAGCCAAAAGGGTTTCCCGGCCCTTTTGTTACTTTTTTCTCCATGTGGGCATGGATTTCCTTTGTGTCCTTAAGGAATGACTACTCTTCATGCACTGCTTTTACTTTTGGCCTCTGGTCCCACAG
>NW_005842747.1:637270-638341 GCF_000455745.1 Alligator sinensis
TAGTGACCTGTGTTTGTTGAAATTTGTATTTCTGAAGTCGAGAATTACAGTCCTGCTGTCTAATTTTTCTGCCTTGAGACAGACAGTGAACATGATTTCATGGTTGCTGTTACCCAGGCCACCTTCTATTTTTAAGTTGGTGACCAGGTTGATCCCCTTGGCCAGGAGCAAGCCTACAAGCCTAGAATAGTATTACCTCTGCTTGGCTCATGCACCTCCAGAGTCAGGAAAAGCTCTATACACTGTTAGGTCCCTCTCACTACCCTCTGCCCCCCACAGTTTGACCCAGAGGGTTTAAAGCCATCTTTCTCTGGAGCTAGTGTCAGCCTCCAAGGAGGTGTACTGCTCCTTCATGTAGAGCTACACCTGCACCTTTCTTCCCTATTTGGTCCCTTCTGTGCAGGACATATCCCTTCATGGCTTTACCCCAATCATGTGAGGAGTTCCACCAGGTCTACATGTTCCATAGTAGATCATAATGGCCAATGGAAAGGATATTCCCTCAACTCCCACAAGATTGGCTCTACTGGTGTCCATATCTATGGAGCTTTCTTGTATATCAGTCCCTGGGCATGCTCAAGTTAGTGTATCCCTGTCCCCCAGAAAAAAAAAAAAAAAAAGTTTCTTCTACGTTCTTCAGTGTCTATTTCCCAGGCTTCTGGGCTTCTCTGGTTGCTGCATGGGTCCAGGAGGGAATTCCTGCCCCACCTCCACCCTACTGCTACATATATCAGGGAGTTTTTAGGCCTTCCTCAGAGCCACTGGGCATTGGCTGCAGCAAGGCTGGGTACTTTGACTGAGCTGTGCCAACACTCCTACTGGGACTTAAATAAGTAACAGTCTCTTCTCTGCTTCCCCAAACACTTGGGATATTGGAGGCAGCCCACAGGAGTTGTAGATGAAAAAGGTCCTCCGGCATATTTGTTTTCTCCCTAACATGCACCAGCATTTTTGGTCCTAACACTTGGTTCAGCTTCTTTTCCTCTAATTGTTGTAAATTCATAGATTCATAGATTCATAGATGTTAGAGTCGGAAGGGACCTCAATAGATCATCGAGTCCGACCCCCTGC
>NW_005842747.1:639954-661177 GCF_000455745.1 Alligator sinensis
ATGAGCAGAGGAGGTATACTCGTCTTTGGTGATCTCTGTATGCTTCCACTTTTTATGTTCTCCCCTTTTGGCCCATAGGCTGCCCCTGGATTTCTCTGGTCAGCCAAGCAAGCCTCCTGGCCCCTTTCCCTCTTTTTCCTCGCATCAGGATCGTCTCCCTTTGTGCCTGAAGGATCATTTCCATAAGGCACAGCCACCCTTCTTGGGCTCCCATCTCTTCAAAACTCCTACTCTGCAGTGCGTCCTTGACTAATCATCTGAGTTCATTGAAATCAGCTTTCTTAAAGTCTAGCACTTTCACCCTACTAGTTACCTTACCCACTCGACGTCTTATGAAGAATTCTATTATTAGGTGATCACCGTCCCCCAGATGGCTACCGATCTGTAGGTCCCCTACCATGTCATCCCCCGTTGCCAATACCAGATCCAGTATGGCATTCCCCCTAGTGGGACCGTGTACCTCCTGTGTCAGGTGGAGGTCCTGTACATAGGTTAGAAACCTGCGTGAACAGTGGGACTTTGCCGTCTGCGTCTTCCAGCAGATGTCTGGGTAGTTTAGGTCCCCCATGACTACCGCCTCCATAGCTTTTATGGTCTCTGAGAGCTGCCTGAGGAGCCCCGAATCTAGTTCTGAGATGATGCTAAAGGAATTAAATCACTGCCTGCCTTTGTTTTTCTGTGTCACCTCAGAGAAGAAATGTCTTCAGTCTCTCAAGATCAGACCAACTTCTGTGTCACCTTCTACTCACTTTGCAGCTTGGAGGGATGTCTGTGAATGGTTTCTGCTTCTGTACAGTCTAAATTTAAGTTCTTTTATGTGGAAAGAAGTACACAGACTGAACTGAAAATCAAAAAGTCACCTCAGAGCCAAAAATAGAGCTAACATGATCAATTGGTCAATCCAGAGATAAATCATTCTGGTTCTCATACATTCTAGCCTTTCCTCCCTCATCTAAAAGCTGATTTTTATGCTGAATGTGCTGTAAATCTTGCAGCTCTTGCTGCCCAAGGTGCCATCCATTTCTTTGTTCCTCACCAAGTCTTCCCTGTTTGTTAGCAGTGGGTAAAGGAGAACACAGCCTGTAGTTGGCCGCTCCAACACTTGCACCAGGAAGTTGTCCCCAACACTTTCCAAAACCTTCCTGGATGACCTGGTTACTGCCATATTACTCTTCAAGCAGATGTCAGGGGGCTTGAAGTCCCACATGAGAACCAAGGCCTGTGATTGGGAAACTTGCACTAACTGTTTGAAGAAAGCCTCATCCACCACTTCCTCCTGGTCTGGTGGTCTATAGCAAACCTTCACAACAATGTCACCCATGTTGCTCTCCCATCTGAACTGAAGCCAGAGACTTTCAACAGGCTCATGTCCATTTTCATACTGGAGCTCTGAGCAATTGTGCAGCTCTTTTATATCAAGCACAACTCCTCCTCCTCTTCTCCCATGCTGGTCCTAATGAAAACTGTATTATGCTGTATTTGTTGTGGGAATAGCTATATGGGCAGTGAAATATTGGATATGACAATTAAAATATTTCAGGCTGCACATTTGTCTCTTGCCACTTTTTTCCAGGTTGGTGACAATTAAAGGGCCTGGACCTGGACCTCACTTCCATGTTTAATCTGGCAATAGAGGTTTTGACCATTGTCTGTGCATAGTCTTGTCTCTCTAAGGTGAAATGGACCCAAGTTTGTGGTAACACAGTGAGTCTTGAAACCTGCACCTTAACTGAAGGACCATGAAAGTGAAAGAGACTGTCACTTCTGAGAAATGGTCTGAAGAGAAAACACAGGCTGCATCTGCTGGCTATGACTCAGCCACTTCTACCACATCCTTTTTAGTGGAGCACAAAAAGTTCACCAGTGGATGTGAATGCACTAGCAAAAGGGTTTACAAGAAGTTGCACGGTGATGATAAAGTTTATCTTCGTTTTCTTGACCTCAAGGCTCTAACAGTGAAAACAGGCTCAGATCACGGTGCTGGTTAACCTGATGCTGCTGGTTCTGTAGGAAAACAGTGTTCATTGTGCTAAGAAATAGACCCGAGAGGAACGTACAATATAAATTTCCATCTATCACCACACACAATGTAAGGGGTGTAGAGCACAGTGGTGGAAAGCACGGCACCTCAGTGAGGGTTAATGCAGGGCACGTCTAGACTGGGAACAAAGGAGAGCTGCGGAGAAGCATACCCACCCCCACTGCTGCCACAAAGCACAGGCCAGGGCCCAGGAAGCAGGCCATCCCAAACTCCCCTGGCATTTAGTTTCTCTTTATCAATAGGGTGGAGCTGGGCTCACTCGTGTCATTTTCATATGTCTGTGTAGTGTAGTACTGGATATGAATGTAGATGGTAATTCCATGATGTATCTGGAAGATAATCAAGCCTGGTACCAAGCACCCCCCCCAGGTATTGCCTGCCTTAATGGGGAAAATCAGCTCTTCTAGAGAGAAGGTGTCAAAGAGAAATTGTCTTCCACCCAGGGAAGTCCAGGTGAGCAGAAATGGGTAGAGGATTCTGGTGACTCATGAGAGCATTTGCAGGGGGTGAGGGAGGAGGTGTTTGGGGCTGGAAGTGATTCAGGAAGCTGACTGCACAATATGCTTGGTCTTTCCAATTCTTCCCCAGGGACAGAAGGGTCTGAGACCCCAGCTGCCAGGGTGGCTAGAATCATCTGGAAGTCTGATCTCTAAGACCACTGGCAGGTCTCCCAGAAGGGCTGGGCTGTAGGCACAGAAGATGATAGGAATCTTCACTTGTTTTGCTTTGCTGTCTCCAAGCCTATGGCTGGTTTTGTTTGTCTAATTCATAGATTCATAGATATTATGGTCGGAAGGGACCTTAGTTGATCATTGAGTCTGACCCCCTGCCCTGCGCAGCAAAGAGTGTTGGGGTCAGATGACCCCAGCTTGGTGCTTGTCCAGTGTCCTCTTGAAGACCCCCCTTGGAAGCACATTCCAACTTCTGGCAACCCTTACTGTGAACAAGTTCTTTCTAATCTCCACCCTAAATCTGCTCGCCATCAATCTGTGGCCATTGCTCCTAGTTACTCCAGGGGGTGCTCTAGTAAATAGAGCATCTTCTATTCCCTGCTGCCCTCCCCTGATGAATTTATAGGCAGCCACAAGATCACCTCTCAGCCTTCTCTTGTGAAGGCTGAACAGATCTAGGTCCCTCAGTCTCTCCTCATAGGGCCTTCCCTGCAGGCCTCTGACCGTACGAGTGGACTGCTCTGAACTCTCTCGAGATTCTCTGCATCCCTCTTGAAGTGCGGCACCCAGAACTGGATGCAGTACTCCAAATGTGGCCTGACCAGTGCCACGTACAGGGGAAACATCACCTCCCTGGACCTGTTCATCATGCACCTGCTAGTGCATGATAAAGTGCAGTTAGCCTTGCGGATCACTTCATCACACTGACGACTTATGTTCACTTTGGAGTCAACTATGACTCCATGATCCCTTTCCACTGCTGTGCTGCTGAGAAGGTCATCCCCCAGCCTGGAAGTGTGTTGGTGGTTCTTTCTGCCCAGGTGCAGCACTGTGCACTTGTCTTTGTTGAACTGCATCCTATTTCATTCTTCCCATTTTTCCAACCTGTCCAGATCCACCTGAATCCATTCCCTACCCTCTGCTGTGTTAACTTTGTCCCATAATTTGGTATCATCTGTGAACTTGGACAGAGTTCTCTCTATGCCCTCATCCAAGTCACTGATGAAGACATTGAATAGCACTGGTCCAAGGACCGAACCTTGCAGGACTCCACTGCCCACATCTTTCCAGGTTGATTTTGACCTATTCACCAGCACTCTCTGGGTGCAACCTCTAAGCCAATTTGCCACCCACCCAACCATGTAATCATCTACATCACAGCCTGTAAGTTTATTTAAGTGAATGGAATGTGATACCATATCAAAGGCCTTTTTAAAGTCTAGGTAGATGTAAGAAAACCCTTTTCTCCTGATTAGCAAACCCTTTGGCTGTGTTGTCTCTTTGCTGATTGACTGTGGAGTTTGTGACTGCTGGGCCATGGGTCATCCAGGCTGGACCTTTCCATAGAACATTTCTTTCACAACCGACCTGAGTGGCCACTTGGGGCTAGCAGTGATTCCCTTACTCCAACTGTGGGGTCTGGTATAAAGGTAGGAGTATTGAAGCTTGCTGGGTAAGGAGTTATCTCAGGGCAACCTTGGTCCATTCACTGGGGCAAGTGTCAGCACAGTGGGGAGAAACTCAGGGCTCTAGGTTCTCCTGTGGACTTGTTTGCCATGCAGGGATTCCAGGTCTCTTGGTAATTAGCAGGTCTGAACCTGAACCCACAATAGGGGATGCACAATTTTCCCTTTGCGGATGGGTGGCAGACAGCAAGACCATTCCAGATTTGCTCCGGTCTGGAGTCTGCCCCAAATCTCCTCTTTCCTGCAAGATCTGGGGATCACCCCACTAGAGACCCCCACACAGGCCTCAGTGCATGCTAAGTCCTCAGTGACCTTTGCCCCATGCTCTCTGACAGCATTTGTCCCCTCATAAGCCCTGCAGTCCTGGAAGGAAAACACAGGGACTGACCCCCTGCACTGAAACGTGTTTACCCTGGTGCAGCCAAAACAGGGACACAGAGCTCCCAACCCACGACCACACATACCGACGTAGATACACCGAGAAGGGAGGCTCACAGATCGTAGCACACAGCACACGTAACATCAGCAAAGTTACGCCTCCACTTGCAGACAGAAGCCGCAATAGCTCCCAGCAGCTTCCTTTTATATACAATCAAACACGATGTTGAAATCTGTGCTTGGGAGGATGCTGGGTGTGTGCTCTACACACATCCAGTTGTGGCCTTCCCTTTGCCATAGCACTGCTCGTGTTCCTTCAGCGGGCTTTGCTGACATTATTCCCATGTGGACAAGTTTAGTCTATGTCACAAATCCCAAAATGAACAGGAACAAATCAATCACATAGAAACGTGGGGCTGGCAGGAAGCATTCCAGGAAGGTTGTCTCGTGTAGCCCCCAACTTGAGGCCAGACCTTCCCTGACTAAACCATCCCAGACAAGTGTCTGCCTGATCTTCTCTGAAAAAATGCACAGGGATGGGGATCCCACAGCCCTTGTGAGCAGCCTGTTCCAGTGCTCCACCACCCTTGTAGTGAGAAAGATCTCCCTAATACCCAAACAAGTTTCCGTTGCTGCAGTTTAAGACCCTTGTTCCTTGTCAAGTCCTCTGGTCCTGCTTATCTCCATCTTCTTGAAAAAGACCCTACAGATATTTGAAGACTGTTCAACTGGAGGCATGTATAAGCCCTTGCAGCCTGAGCAGTGGGTGACAAATAGCACTGTAACTTATAGATTCATAGATAGATTCATAGATGTTCGGGTCGGAAGGGACCTCAATAAATCATTGAGTCCGACTCCCTGCATAGGCAGGAAAGAGGGCTGGGTCTAGATGACCCCAGCTAGATGCATATCCAACCTCCTCTTGAAGACCCCCAGGGTAGGGGAGAGCACCACCTCCCTTGGGAGCCCGTTCCAGACCTTGGCCACTTGAACTGTGAAGAAGTTCTTCCTAATGTCCAGTCTAAATCTGCTCTCTGCTAGCTTGTGGCCATTATTTCTTGTAACCCCCGGGGGTGCCTTGGTGAATAAAGCCTCACCAATTCACTCTTGTGCCCCCGTGATGAACTTATAGGCAGCCACAAGGTCGCCCTGTGGCCATGCCTCCCCCCCTCCCCCCATGGGATGCGACTGTCAGCTGCAGCTGCAGGGTGCATTGGGCAGGGCAGTGAGGGGCACAGAGTTGCAGAGTGTCCTGCAGCAAGCTGGCAGAGGGGTCAGAAATGGGAGGGGGGGTCATGGCAGCCCCCCACTGCCAGCAGAAGGGCTGGGGGGAGCTGGGGCTGAGGATGATCCTGGCAGGGGGTGGGCTGCACTCAGGCCAGGCCAGGCTGTGGGGCCTTGGAAGGCCAGTGCATCCTTCAGGGCCGGGGGCAGGTGGCTCCCACCACTGTATGCACTGCAGGGGAGGGGGGCCCATGTCAGACCCTGGGCTCCTCAGCATCATGCCCCTGCATGAGCTGCCAGGATCTGATGTCTGCATGACCTGGCCCAGCTGACCATACCCCAGTCATGGTGAATGTGGCTCCAGCCAGGCTGGGCCGTGGGACACTCGGAGCCCAGTGGCTCCTCCAGAGGCAGTGCTGCAGAGCCTGGGGTGGGGGAGGCACATGGTCCCCAGTCTATGTATGGGGCAGGGACAGCTGCATTTGTGGCCTCCACTTCACCTCTGCCGCTACCTGCTGCCCCTACTCTGACAGTGGCAGCACCATGCGAGTCCCACCACAGGGTGGGCTGGACCAGGAAGTGAGTCATGTGTGTGGCATGGGGCTGTGTGTGTATGTGTGTGTGACATGTGGCTGGATGGGTGGGTGGGCGCAGTCTATGTATGGGGCAGGGACAGCTGCATTTGTGGCCTCCACTTCACCTCTGCCGCTACCTGCTGCCCCTACTCTGACAGTGGCAGCACCATGCGAGTCCCACCACAGGGTGGGCTGGACCAGGAAGTGAGTCATGTGTGTGGCATGGGGCTGTGTGTGTATGTGTGTGTGACATGTGGCTGGATGGGTGGGTGGGCGGGTGTGGAATCTGGGTGGGTGGGTGGCATCTGGGTGGCTGGGTGTGTGCAGTGTGCAGCATGTGGCTGGGTGGGTTGTATGGCTGGGTGTGTGATATCTGGGTGGGTGCATGTGTGTGTGGCATGTGGCTGGGTGGGTGTGGCATGTGGCTGGGTGTGTGTGTATGTGTGTGATATGTGTCATGTGGCTGCATCAATGTGTGGCTGTGTGTGTCTGTGGTGTGTGGCTGGATGTGTGTGGCATGTAGCTGGATATTTGTGGCATGTGGCTGGGCGGGTGTGTGGTGTGTGGCTTGTGATTGGCCGTGTGTGTGTGTCATGTGGTTGGGTGGGTGTGTGGCATCTGGCTGGGTGGGTGGGTGCATGTGGCTGAGTGTATGTGGGTGGGCATGTGTCACATGTGGGGGGGCACATAGGGCCAGACACAGAGTGGGAAGGGTTGCACACAGCCGGACACAGAGCAGCAGCAGCACAGGGTTGAGGGTGGTGGTGCTCCCTCTCTACTGCCCTCCCCCCCATCATTCTTGATGGGCACTTTGCTAGTTTTTATACTGGTGACCTGTCCTCACCATTTCACAACACTGTCAAGGGATATACATAGCAGCACCACCCTCCTGAAAAGCTACTGTTTGGTTGGTCTGTGACTGTTTATTTGTCAGAGTTACCCCTGCTTATTTCCCTGAAGGAAATTCCACTACTCACCACCTGTGGATGTGCTGCGTAGCAGCACGGCTCTGCCACCACAAAGGATGAATATAAGAGGGCGAATGCGCATCGATGGACATTCAGTGGAAGCAGAATAGACACCTGAGCACCGCTTAATCCTAGTAATCTTTTCTGCAGCCACAGGAATTATTTTCAGTCCCAGGTCCTGAAAATCAAACCCAAGCCTTTTAGAAGAAGTAGAGGGGAAGTGCTGAATTGTGGACTCTGCAAAGATGGAAATGCTGATAAATGTCTTATTCACTTTGCTGAAGTGTTGGGAACTGAGTAGCTCAGTATAACACTTTCTTCGAGCACATCCTCAGAAAATGACTGGAAGAAATCCTTGAAAGTCTTGAACAACCTGTGTGCCTCAGTAGGGACAGTTCTCAACAGGGAAGTTGAGCCCCCAAAACCAGCCTTTCGGCTGCTCCAGGAACCAGCTATTAGAGTGTCGTGCTCCAGGTGAAAGGGAGAAGCAGCAAACAGCTGCCTTGGGACAGATGCAGACTGTGGCAGGCCAGTAGGGGGTGCTCTTATGCTGAGACGCCCTCCTCACTGTGCCCTAGCAAAAAGCCAGGCTTTGGATATCTCCCCAGGGCCACCAACTTCTGGTCGACCCCCTTCCTGGAGCACACCCACAAGCCTGAGGTACCGCTGCCACCATGCAGTCTCAGGTCTCTGTCTGGAGCTTGTGCCACCTGGGATACACAGGTCCTAAATGTCTTGGGATCTTGGAGTGCTTCTATTAGCTTGAAACATAGAAAGCAGCCTCTCTTAGCTGAGAAAAGGGAGCAAAAAACAACCAGAAAAAGGCATTCCCAAGCCCTCTCAAATATGTACAACATGGCTGACTATAATGCACAGCTTTACGAGGGTAAAGAGGGTAGGCATGGGGAGGGGTACAAGTCAAAGAACTACCAAAAGACTAACCCTGAGCAAACATAGAAGCTTGGTAAAAGGGGGACTCAGGCCTGTCCTGCACCAGGACCTGCACATACAACAAAGAGTGCCAGGCCTATTTGGCTGCAGCCTGAACATTTATGTCACAACCCAAAAGGTGTGATTTTTATTTGTGTGTGCTTCGGCACTGCTAAATTGTCCCCGCTAAATTGCAGCTTCCTTGCACAGTGGAGTTTTCTGCTGCAGAGGAGAACCCCGGTGCAAGGGAGAATTTCCCGCCAATTTGGAGCTGGTTTTGCAGGGTGCATTTCTTTGCTGCAGAGAGGAGATGCTTGTTGCAAAGAGTTCCCGCCATTTGTATGCTAATTCGAGTCCCATTATTGGCCAGTTCTAAATTATTCACACGTGGCGGCTAGTGATTGGCTTGCTAGCCGTATAAGAGGCTTGAGTGGTTTCCGCCCAAGTTGGAGGACTCCACGAACAAGGGAGGAGGAGACTTCACGCTGTGTGAAGATCTCTAAGCGCTGCGGATCCTCATGGACCTAGTGCATTTGAAGCAGGCAACGGAGATCTGATCAACCTCTAGCCTCTCCCCGTCGCCGATAGATTCCTAGACGTACCCCTCCCGCGTGCTACGAACCGAACCCACAGAGCCTAGCAAACTTCGTGTGGATGAGTGAACGGAAGAACCCATGGAGCCTGACAAACTTCATGTGAGCCCTTACGACTGGCCTCAGAGCTCTTCTACCCGGGTTCGAGTCCTGCAGGTTTACTTTCCCGTCGCCGAAACCCTTTGCGACGTACCCTCATATTCATCTTCCCGTCGCCGGAACCCTATGCGACGTACCCTCGTGTTCTGCAGGTTCGAGTTTTTGTTTTCTTTTCTCTTTCTGTAACTGCAACTTAATCAAGCTTTCCAGCCTACACCATTGCCATCTTGGTGTAAGTAAACTATCTTTTAAACTACCGATACGCGTCCGTGCCTAATTCCAGAGCGAAGGCCTTCCCTCTCCGCCCCCGCGTGCCCGGGCTGCTGGCCACAGCCTGCGTGCAGAGCGAAAAAGGGCTCGGGGCGCTCCCGGCCCGCACAATTTAGTCTCAGCTATGCTGTTATGCTGAGACTGAACAGCTATGAAACAACAAAAGGGGCCAGACCAATAACTGCCAAGACTCAATTTCTGGTCAGTTTGCTCTAGGAATTAATACCCTCATGGCATTATCCCACACAGGGCTTCAAGCCTGGCTCAAATCTGCCAGGCTTTTAACACCAGCCAAAAGTACCAGCAAGACACGCAGCCAGGGCTCAGTGATACAGCTAGTTTGGAACCAAAAGAAGTTGCAATAGCAATTACAATATGCCAGGCTCTTAGCCTGGTGCAGAGCATGCCAGCAAAAGTGCCAGGCTCCAACCTTGGCTAGTCTGCACCAGGGATTGATACCCCCATGGTATCATTCCACTCAAAACCCAGGGGGAAAAAGTGGAAAGAAGAGGGAGAGAACAGAGGTCTCAAGCCCTGAGACAGATGTTCTCACCCTGTACCTGAACCTTTCCCTTCACCTAGCTTCAGTTTGCTTCTCCAGGAAAGAGGGGGAAGACCTCCTGCATGGGGAGCTTTTCAGGTCTCCAAAGCCCCAAGAGGAAAAGAGACCTGAGTCCTCGTGCAGAAATGTCTATATATCTGGTGTGGCATCACACAAGCTTTTCCAATCAGGGCTTGCCCTGCTTCCAATTTTCCCTCTTAACCAATTAATTAAAACCAAAAAAATACCCCCCAAAACCCCCTGCCCAGTTAGTCAGTTAGGCTAGGGGTCTGATTCCCTGACCTACCTGACTAGAAGCCAGGCCCTCTTGTTTGCAATAAACACAGGTGGTTTCTAAAACAAAATACCTGAACAGAAGGGCCTTTTCTGTCTCAGGTATCTGCCTAGTGCAGCATGTCTCTCTCAAATTCCTCTAGCAGGGCGGAGGTTACAAGACACTTAAAGGAAGCAGCTACCCCAGTGACACAATACCAAAAACATAGCAATAATAAGACACGCTTAAACTCCAGCATTCAGAGAGGGCTTTTTTAGCACAGCTGGCTTCCTGTGTGGGACTGAAAAGGATGCAAAAAGCATGAAACAACTTTGCAAAAGCTTTTATCTGCACAGACGGATGTGGCAGATGGCAGGAAGCAGAGAAGCAGGTCAGGCAGGAAAAGGGGTACACAGGAGCAATTTGGGAGGTGTGGGGCTTAATCTATGGCACACTTGCCAAGAAGGTTGGCCCCTCTTGCTCTCATCTGACCTCTCCTATTGCACAGAACATTGATTTTTCTTTTTAACCCAGTCACCCTATGCTCACCTCAGTAGCTTTATGTCAATGAAGGTACTTCAGGATAGAAGACTGAGGAGGATTTGATAGCAGCCTCCAACTCCCTGCAGGGTGGTTGCAAAGAGGATGGAGATGGACTGTTCTCAGTGGTGGCAGTTGACAAAACAAGGAGCAAAAGTCTCCACTTGCAGCAAGGAAAGTTTAGGTTAGATATTAAGAGGAATTTTATCACTAGGAGAGTAATAAAGCACTGGAGCATGCTACCGAGAGAAGTGGTGGAGTCTTCATCCTTGATGGTTTTTGAAACCTGACTAGACAAAGCCTTGCTGGGCTGATGTAGTTGGGGCTGGTCCTGCTTGGAGCAGGGGGCTGGACTAGATGTGACCTCCTGAGGTCCCTTCCAACCCCCATTTCCTATGATGCTATGATACCAAACTGCTGCGAACTTCAGGCAGGGGACAGTAGAAATGGAGATGCCTGCAATGGCAGAGAAACAATTGTGTAGCACACTGCAGAGGAAGAATGAAAATGTCTCGCTTGACATTCTGATTAACAAACTAATATTAGATTAAAGTACTGCAAGGTGGATACAAATGTGGTAAGATCATCATGCTCAATGAATAGTCATAAATGGCTTATTTTTTAGTTGCAAGGCGTACTCAAGTGAGGTTTCCAATGTATCTGTCCTCGGTCCAGTATTGTTTAAAATATTTATTCATGGTTTGGATGATAGGACAGAGAGCACTTTCTTCAAATCTGCAGATAACACAAAGCCGGGTGCAGTTGCAATAAGGAGGGCAGAGCCAGGGTTCACAATGACCTGGATAGACTGGAGAAATGGTCCGCAATCAGTGAAATGAGATTCAGCAAGAACAATTGCAAAGTCCTTGGGATGGAATGAATCAGCTTGGGATGGGATGGAATAACTGCATGCACAAATACAGACCAGGGGATGACTGGCTAGGCTGCAGAACTGTAGAGATTTACCTAGTTATAGTGAACAAGAAGCTGATTATGAGGTGTGGCAGGGCACTGTTGGTGCCTGCCACTTTAAGGGCCAGAAGGCAGCAGCTGGCAGGTGCCTGATGAAGGCAGCCATTTTGAATTTAGGGCTGCCCATATAAATAGGGCAGTTCTGCTATTGGAGGCCAGGCAACAACATTGCCTGGCTGGGGGGGTTGCTGATATCATCTAGAGGTAAGGGAGGAGCTGTAGGGGATGGTAAGGAGGCTCCTGGTCCTGGGCATGACCTAAAACTGCACCCTGCCAGGAGTAGGTGGCCTGGTGGGGCTCTCAGTGGCACAGGAGCCCCCAGGAAATGCCATGCCAGTTACCACCTTGGTGAAAGGTGGGTCGGAGCACCTTAACCCTTATCCCCCACACCTGGGTGGGTTACCCCTTGCTTGCAGGGCCTGGAGGGTGGAACCTCAGAGAGAAAAAATAAGGGCCATAGACTTAGGCCTGTCTGAATTTCCCCTGACTGGTCCATGCTGGGGCCAGGACTGGAAGGGTTGAAGGGCTGTGGGCCCACTGCAAAGAACGCCCAAGAGCTGAGGGCCTGGGGTTCAGACTGGCCTGGAGGTAGGCCAGGGCTAGGGAACTGAAGGTCCTGGTGGGGGGATCACACTCAAAGGGGGATCAGTTCAGGGAGCTATGTTGCCCGGTATGACGCAGAAGAGTACACCTGAAGGGAGGAATCCAGGTAAGGGTTCAGTAGTAGGATTCTGGGGCCCAGAGCAAGGGGCCAGTGATTATGAGAACATAGATGCCATCTGTGAGGCTTGGGCTGTGGTGTAGGGGAGGAAAGGAGCCGCAGATAGCACCCCCTGGCATTGGGGCAGGAAACGGGCAGCTTCCCACTGAATTACATCTATTAATCAATTAACATCAAGGCGTGGCGGGAACATTTTGGGTTGTATTAACACTTGAAAAATCAAGGAAAGTGATTCTTCCACTCTGTTCAGCACTGGTGAGGCCTCCCCTGGAATCCTGTGTCCAGTTTCTAGCCCCACACTTCAAGAAGAATGTAGAAAGTTTGGAAAGTGTCTAGCACGGAGCCACAAAAATGATTAGAGGCTGAGGCAAGAAGACACATTAGGACAGGTGGAAAGAACTAGGAATATTTAGTCTGGTGAAGAGAAGTTTAACGGGGAAGATGTTAAGTCTTCAAATACTGGAGGGATGATTTATAGAGAGGGTGGACATGGGCTTTTCCCCATGACCAGGACCAATGGCCTCAACTTGCAGCAGGGGAATGTCAGTTGGAGTGGAGAAGGAACTTCCTGACTCTGAGGATGGCTAAGTATTGAAATAGCTGCCTTGAAGAGCTGTGTGATCTCCATCTCTGAAATTTTTCAAGAGCAGGTTGTACACATGCTTGTTATGATGCTTTAGAGGGAGATGATACTTCCTTGAGAAGGGGGCAGGACTAGGTGTGGCCTTTTTAGGTCCCTTCCAACCTGACTTTCCTGTATTCCCACAAACTTCCCCTTTTTGCAAACAAGCTGCCAAAGTGTTCACATGGCAAATACAAAATGACTCCACACAAACACACTGCTCAGTTGCTTCCTGAGTGTCTTAAAATCAACTTCCCTGCAGCTGGGAAGACACCCAGAATACTAAACGCTCCTTCTGCCATAGCTGATACTCGGTGTAACCCTCTGTGCACATCTTAAACTGCATGACAGAGATCAGCATAGTATATCACTCCTGCAGGTCCAAGGAGCAAACCTGTCTGTTCACCTGCAGGGCAGGTTTCCCACCCATGCAACCCTGCCAGCTGCCCAGCCACATGACAGGAGGATTCCTCTAGGTGGATTAGGGAAGGTCTTCTGTGTAGCCCAGGCAATTCTCAGTTTCCCTGCTCAGCAGGACAAATACGGGGGGAGGGGGCAGCCTGTGGTATAGGTGCAAGGGACGAGCACCCTCAAACTCATCCCATGTAGAGGCCACCAGGGACCCAAGAGAAAGCATGAGCAGTTGATCCTGCCAAGTGCTGGGGCCTACAGAGAAATGACCTGAAGAACCCATCCCTTGGATTTCTGTGGAGGGGCAGCAGGTGGTGGGGACAGAGCTAGTCAAGTGACAGGCTAAGCATGACTCCACAGACCACCAGGACAGGACCAAAAAAAACCAAGCAAAGGATAATCCTAACTGGAGCAGCATCAGAATGGCAGGAGGTTCCATGGTGAGTTCTCCCGGGGTCTGGAGTTATTAGCACCACTGCCAGCAGATAGTGATTAGGGATCATTAAAGAACAAATAACCCTTAAATGGAACATGAAATACAAACGCAGACAACAGGGTCCTAAAATCAATGTTTAACTTTATTAGTACAAGAAGTATTATCTTAGAAGTTTCTATATTCAGAGAGAGAAAAACACTTAGTACAATGATCTCACCCAATCCCAAATGTTATTTTGCTCAACAGAAAAGACAGCCACTCAGCTCCTGAAACAGAAGGTGCATTATTGGCTGGGATGATCCAGACAGATGTTGAAGGCTGGGTCTATGATGAAAACGATAATGACAGCGACACTTAACTTTCTTGTTGCCCTCTTCTATGATTTTCTATACCTTCACTTCTGTGATGACTCCTTACTTTTGGATTGGTCTCTTTGCAGTCGGCATATTGTCCATATTTTATTCTGTCAGCATACTCCTTTGTTCAACAGACCCATCATGAGCACACCTCTTAATCTGGCCTTTTTCCAGTGTCTTACTTTGGGATCACCTTTCATTAACAATCATTTCACCCCTGTGATTCAGCTGGTTAGTGCCAAGTTTAGTTAATTTGAACTCATAACAGGGCCATCGCTATATTATGTTAAAAGTACTTCTCACAGTGATAGAAAATGAATGAAACATCATGTGAGCAAACTCAAGGCCATAAGCTGCTTGCAAGAGGCAAGGCCAACTGATATTGCAAACACCAGCAAAATGAAAGGTTCAGATAACAGTGAGGCTATACAGAATTATAGGCTGAATATAAAAGAAAACTTTAAACAAAACTGTAATTCACCACTATAAAAAGGTGCATCTTTAAAGCATAAAATATGACACACTACCCTAACAATGTCTATTGTTTGGATGATCCTTTTTGCCCCCCTGCTCCCCTGCAATTCTAAACTGGAACAAACTGTCTGTGCAGGCCCAGAGCCCCAGGTTTCTCCGCTCTTTGCTGCCACTTGTCCCAAGGAGCTGACTGAGCTTGCTTTGGAACAGCTCCTACCCCAGCAAGCCTCAGCTCCACTGCCCTCATACCAGAGCTTGCAGTAAAGGAATCTGTGCTATCTGCAACTGGCCTGCCCTTTGGGGATGAGAAAGAAATTAGAAATGACAGAGATGGAAATTAGAAATCTCCATCTCTGTAGGGACAGCTTGCCTGGACCACAACTTGCTCAAAATCACTCTTTCCATAGGTAAGCAGCAAGCGGACAAAAAGCAAACGGGTTTGTTATCTAAGGGGAAAGAATTAAACTAGGGCATAAGGTATGTTGGGAGGTTGTGTATATGTGGGGGGCTTGGGGAGTAGCATGTAGACATGTGGCATTTGTGGGGTGTGAGGGAGGGTCGGGGAGGAGGGTTTGGGGACCCTGATGCACTCCCCCCATGGTGCAGCAGCAGCAGGTGTGGTTGCTTGGGGGGCTCATGCCCGGTACAGGTGCTGGTGCCTGGCAGCACATGGCTCTGGCCAGCACTGCACACTGCAGTGTGGGTCACAGGCCCTGTTGTGCAGTCTCTAGCACTGGCACTCCCTGATGTGCACATGCAGCCCCCACACTCATACTGCACAGGAGAGAAGCCCCGAGTGCACGAGCCAACTGCCTTCCCCACCCCCTGATGTGCAAGTCCAGAAGTGGTGGAGGCAGACAGCTCCAACACGTGGGGTCTCCCTCCTGTGCAGCACAAGTGCAGAGGCTGCACATGCATGATGAGGAGTGCCGGCAATAGAGACTTCCAAGTGGGGGCTGTGCCCCTTCCCACCAAGTGCAGCACTAGCCAGAGTCATGCCCTACTGGGCATCAGTGCCTGAACCTGGTGTGAGCACTCCCAGTGCCCCTGCCCCCCTCCCAACCTCCCTTGCACCTACACCCTGTGCAGCTGAACTCCACGCTCCCACCACCCCTCTCAGTGCAGCCTTCAAGCTGCCACCAGCCCCAGCCCTGTGCTCTGTGCTCATGCCCAGCTGCAGGTCTGCCCCTGCCCACACCACTTCCCTGCCTGTTGCCAGGATGGGATGCAGGGGAAGCTGAAAATGTCCCTGAGGCTGCATCAGTAGCCCCACCGGGGAGCTGTGTGCTGGCTGGCCTGGGCCCTTCTGCCCACAGGGGTGAGAGAGAGGTGCAATAGGGTATGTTTGGGGGGGTGTATATGTGGGTACCTCACTCCCACGTGCGTGGGCATAAGGGCTGGGCAGGGTCCAATTTATTGGTGGGCACCATGGGGTGGATGAAATTGCCATTTGGGCCGGATCTGGCCCATGGGCCATATTTTGCCCTTCCCTGGTCTAAACAGATCTTTCCCTGCCTCCCTGCAGAGCATTCTTCATTCCTGCAGCTTTACTCCAGGTTTCCAACATCCTGCTTGAACACGGACACCTGAGCTGGCTGCAGGGCTCCATCCATCAGTCCCTGCAGGGCTCTTTGCAGAAGCTAAGACATGAGCAGGTCCAAATCCCAGGACCTGGCCTCCTGTCCCTGCTCTGCAGGCAACAGTAATTTCTTCTTTCTGTGTACCATGATGCCTGATGCTGCTTCCTGCTTTCCCTTCTGTGTCAGACAACACAGAACCCTTCCCCGTATCAGGATTTTATTAGATTCTGTCATCTCCCTTTTCCCATATGCCCATTGCCAATGAATCCCCTTTTCCAGAGCCTGGAAGCAGAGCCATCCCTTTGCGGGGGTGCGAATCAGGGCGACCACCCCAGGCCCCATGGACAGTGCTGTACAGGCCCACAGACATTGGGCATTGGACCAAGAATTAATGCCCTTTACATGATGGAAGGCACACTTAAGGCCTTCATCTTACTGTGACACTGTTCCCAGTTGCATCTGATGCCAAATTGCTCTAATTGTTCAGCAATAGAGACATAAACAGGTTTATTCCTGTGGTTTCCCAACTTCCATCATGCTTCTTTCACCCCAAATGTCAATCAGTGCCTTAACTTCTGCATAAGTCCAGTTTGGTCCCTGTCCTTGTGAAGGATCCATTATGTCTTCCAAATTTGACTTTTCTTGCTCCCCTCCATGGCCAACAGAATATAAAGCGAGCAGATGATACACTCTATAGCCTGCCGCTAGGACCTGTACTCAGTTATGTCCGAGGACCTGGGACATGAGAACCTTTTATCAAGAGAGGCATAAAAGATGCGTAATTTGTGCAATGTCTAGATATTTGGGGCAGTTCTTCACTTTTGATAGTCTAGCCCTTTAGAAGCATAGTCACACAACTATTGTGCTAGAAATTCTTGAAAATGATGGGTGATTACTTCAGGTGAGAAAGCGAGAAACTGTTAGAATGCACCAAAGAGACACATTTCCTTTAGATATGTGGACAAGAAACACATTCTTTATGAGCAGTTTCAGGGTCCTTACAGTGGCAGGGTGGGGATGGGGGTGGTGGACTAGAGCTATTTTTTTAGGTGCAGACCATAGAGGTTGAATATTCCATGTGCTGGATGGGAAAATGTGGAATGGAATGGAAACCATTTTTTCACCCAAAGCCACTGGCAGGCTGCACGCATTCATGGCTTTGGAAGCTCTCTCTCATGTGTGGGTCATGCATGGTTTGATCTAGAGTGTTCAAACAGACAGGCTACAATTTTTGGAGTCTGGTAACATTTCAGGTCTTTCCAAACAAATCAGGCAACCTGCGGTTGCAGGGAGCACATGGTTTCTGTAGCTATTGACATGTAAATGATGTGAGCGGTTTCATGCTAATCTAGGAGAGTGACTTTTTCAGACATTTGAGCAAGAGGTCACTCAACAGGCCAAAATCTTTGCATGTCCTGCTTGCTAAAGACAATGTCTTCCTCAAATCCTGAGGGACTATGGACAAATCAGGGCTTGAAGGCTGTTGAACATTCACATCGCAAGAGTATGGTTCTACTGATGGGCTTCAGCAACTTGATGTACCTGTGGTTTGCTCTTTTAAAACTCCTCAGGAGCCAGCTTTGCAGGTTTGCCATGAAGAGGATGCTGTTAATTGAAATGGGGAAGCTGCTGTCGCATTGCAACAAACAAAAAGTGTGGTTGCTAACAACTATAGCTGCTTCCTGGCCATACATTAATAGCAAGCCTCGTGAGATATGGGCACATGAAAGCAGCTTGGACTGATGGGAAAGAATACGCATGTCAACATGGAATGATGACCAGTGGCTGGAAACATTCAGAATGAGCAAAGAGATGTTCTTCCTCATCATTAGCTTGCTGAAACCACACATCTAGTGTCAGAGGACTGTCATGTGGAAGCCCATCAGCCCAGAGAAGTATGTTTCCATGGCTGTGATGAAATGGGCCACTGCAACAAGCCTGCACCACATGCTGAATCAGTTTGGTATGTCTCCCCGCATTGCTGGGAGGTCAATCAGTGAGGTATGCTACCTGCTACCGGAGCTGGCAGCAAACAGATTCATATGCCTAAGTAACCCCCAGGAGGTGGTGGAAGGATACTGCAAAATGAGCTTCCCTAACTGCATTGGAGCACTTGATAGCTCACACATTCCTGTCCTAAACTGGTCCCAGGACAACCATTCATTCATAAACAGGAAGGGGTTTTCTTCTGTAATTCTGCAAGCTGTCATGGACCACACAGGGAGATTTACAAACATTTAGACAGGATGGGCAAAAAGCACCCATGATGCTTGTGTTTTGAAACTTGCCACTGCCTTACATTATGGACAAGGGCCAATATGCCCCAGGACTGGAGGAGGTTGTCATCTGATGTGTTCCAGTGCCCCTTCCCCTGCTCCTGATGCCTGCTGGTGCAGCCTACCCACTCCTGCCCTGAGTCATGAAGCCATATGCCGGGCAAGTGAGTGACCCACAGAAATTGCTGTTCAACAAGCAGCTAAGCAAGTGCTGCATGAGCATAGACTGTACATTTGGGCACTTGAAAGCCCACTGGAGATCACTCAACTACAGGCTAGAAGTTGATACTGATAACATTTACCCCTTATGTAGTTGCACCATGCATCCTGCATAATATCTGCATATTGCATCTGCATCTGCATAATATCTGTCAGACAAGGGGCGAGGTCTTCAGTGACTCTCAGAGAGATCAGTTAAGAGATTTGACAGAAGCCATGACCTTCACTCACAGAGAAGCAATTCAGCATGGCAGGGCTAGAGATACAGGCAAATAGTGGGAGTGGTGCTGTGATCAGAAATTGTCTGGCAGCACACACATGCAAATAGACTAATTGATTTGACAATAACCTGGTCTGTTTCCTTCTCTCACCCAACCACACCATAAACCCCACCCCTTTCCCTCAAAGTGGATTCTGGCCACAGTGTATTTAGTGATTGGCAGGGGAGGGGGGCAGGAAATTCATTGTGCCTGGGCAGTTTTTCTTTCTTCACCTCAGTGGGTGTGTTAGGTAATGCTGGCCACTGTGTGTTGATCACTGGGGGGAGGGGGAGATGGAGTAGGCTTATTGTAGCCCCCAACACCATTTTGGGGGTGGCTGTCCTGGGCAAGGGGATCCCTGGTACCCAAGGAATCTTGATGATCCTCAATAACAACCTCTGCCCAACCCCAGCCACCTACACTGGTTCTCAGCTTTGCAAAAATTCCTTACAGTTTGACATACTACAAATGAGAGAAGACACAGGATTCTTTCTGTTTTACATACAGATTTGTGTAGCACTGTTTCCATTGAGGCTTTAGATAAACCATGAGTGAGTTACATTTTTATAAGTCCAAACATTGACAGTTGACATTTTTTACATACATTTTTTTCACATAAACCATTTGAAAGAGACATCAGCTCAACGAAAGAGCAGTAATGAATGAATAGTACACTGGAGCTAGGGAAGAGTGTGGTAAGAGGATAAATTAAGGTGTGAGCCTTTTTCAACCTTTGAGAAGGTTTTTCAATATTTGAGAAGAAAGGTGCAATTTCAGCCTAACAAGGAGAGGGCAAGCAAGCAGACCTTCCTGGTGTGAGAGATAGACAAGCCTGATCTGGCTGAAAAAAAAATTCTATTTGTGAAGAGAGTAATATTATATCACAAAGTTTACTGTCAAAACTGTTTCAACCTGCACGTAATCTTGGTCTTGATTTTTAGAGAAAACATTTTTTAGATTAACAAAACAAAACAAACAAACAAAAAAACCAAACAAGCTGCTTTCTGCAGTGAGAGAACTGAGCATTTTTAGCACCCTATTCCCCCAGCAGGAAGCAGGGTACTGTGTGGAGAGGATGGGTTTGGCGGGGGGTTGGAAGACCCAACATAGAGTGGGGAGGCTGGGATGCCATTGGTAGTGAAGTGGTGAAGCATTAGGCTTTGTGGCAAGGAAGGAGCAAGTTATTTAGTAATAGTGCAATTGTTAAAAATAGTGTATAGTGTATGTAATAGTGTATGGAGGACACAGAGCACCCAGAATGAGGATAAGCAGTTAGGTTACAAAGTAACCAAGAAGAATGGTGCTAAGATGCCCAGGGTCCAAGGCGGGGGGGTGAGGTTGCCTTACTTCTCTATACAGTAGTGCATAATCACTAGGACTGTGTGAAGTGGCACCATACCATTTGGCCTTGAGTTTCAGGGTTTCGACAGAACAGCATTTCATATCAAATTTAATTTCAATTTGAAACAGCTGTTCTGTTTTGCTTCGTCGAAACAGCGAGGCTGTTTCGACTCTGTTTCAACGTTTCGCTAGATTGGCTGGGGCTGGTTTCCCATCCCTGGTAGTAGATTGGGCCGGGGCCATGGAGTCAGCCCAGCAAGGCTGACTTCCCATCCCTGGTGTTAGATTGTGTGGGGGATGGGAAGACATCCCAGCTGGGCTAACTCCACGGCCCCAGCCCGATCCAGTTCTGGGTATGGGAAGTCATCCCAGCTGGGCTGACTTCCCACCCTGATCTGATCTAGCGCCAGGGATGGGAAGTCAGCCTAGCTGGGCTGACTTCCCGTCCCTGGTCAGAGCTACCAACGGGGATGGGAAGTCAACCCAGTCGGACTGACTTCCATCCCCAGCGCGATGGTCAAAACGTTTTGACTTTCAAAACATTTAAACTAGCCTCATTTTTTTCGAGACTGTTTCAAAGCCTTTGTTTCATTTTGATTTTGTTGTTTCAACCTTGAACCATATATTGCTCTATGTCAATGAGCAATATACATCAACCCTCATCAAGACAGAATCCAAGGATGAGGAAGTAGAAGGATTGTGGGTTAGGCTACATGGGGGGCAAGGAGAAAGGGATTTGGTGGTAGGGGTCTGCTACAGACCCCCACACCAAGGGGAAGAAATAGATTCAGGGCTCCTGAGGCAGCTCACGGAGACTGCTGGGAGACACAGACAGCAAAGTCCCACCGCTCACGCAGGTTCCTATCCTGTGTACAGGACCTCCACCTGACACAGGAGGTACACGGTCCCACTAGGGGGAATGCCTTACTGGATCTGGTATTGGCAACGGGGGATGACATGGTATGGGACCTACAGATCGGTAGCC
>NW_005842747.1:661323-661692 GCF_000455745.1 Alligator sinensis
AATGAACTCAGGCGATTAGTCAAGGACGCACTGCAGAGTAGGAGTTTTGAAGTGATGAGAGCCCAAGAAGGGTGGCTGTGCCTTAAGGAAACGATCCTTCGGGCACAAAGCAAGATGATCCCCGTGCAAGGTAAAAGAGGGAAAGGGGCCAGGAGGCTTCCCTGGCTGACCACAGAAATCCAGGGCAGCCTAAGGGCCAAAAGGGGAGCACATAAAAAGTGGAAACAGGGAGAGATCACCAAAGACGAATATACCTCCTCTGCTCATGCTTGTAGGGAGGCAGTTAGACGGGCCAAAGCTACCATGGAGCTGAGGATGGCAACCCAAGTAAAAGACCATAAGAAATTGTTTTTTAGATATATAGGGAGT
>NW_005842747.1:663309-687481 GCF_000455745.1 Alligator sinensis
GGACTCCATGATCTATTGAGGTCCCTTCCGACCCTAACATCTATGAATCTATGAAATTGCGGTGCAGTATACAGCAGTTTCCCAACCTTTTCCAGCCCAAGGCACACTTGCATTAATATTTTTTTTCATGGCACACCTGTTCTCACTTGTGCTCACTTTCTCTAGTAGGGAGGAGGTGGTTGGGAATCTGAAGGTGGGATGTTACTTGGATGACATCATTTATAAAATGATAGAATTTATGCATCTAACGAAGGAATAAGAGAGAAGAGCAGAATGAAAACTTTGGTCATCAGAGAAGCAGGCATCCACAAAGCTGGAGATCTGGTGGGCAGGATCCATGGGAGCTGAGCATAAGGGAGAAAGGAGTTGGAGAGGAGGGTGTTTTCTCTTAAGAGGTGACATTTAGACTTGGCTTGCGATGAATTCTGCAATTACTTAAAACTTCACACTGATGATGACTGGAGACATCTTGTATTTTGAACACTAATGGCATTTGGGAACTGTAGGTGGGATTGGTAGGAGAGTTTACTTGCATGGATTTGGAAAGGAAGGTGGCGGTGGCGGTGGTGGAGGGGGAGTTGTTTGGGAATTCCTGTCTGTAGGTTGGTTGGTTGTTTTGAGCCATTCTGGGCCTTTCAGATTAGGCAGGCTTTACTCTATGCCATGTGTTAATCAATCACCAACCACACCCATACATGTCTAGAGTCCAACCTGAAGAAGAAGATAAAGTGAAATTACCCTATGAGCAGAACTGGATGAACTCAGAACCTGCTTTGTAATATGCAGGCAACTGTGCAGGCAGCTGTGCAGAAGTCATAAAGCTGTGTACACAGAAGGAGCACCGCACATATCTTATCTAAGCACAGCTAGAAGCACAGAGGTAATGTTGAACATTTGAATTTTCATTTTTCTGCAATAAGTAAATGAAGTGGGGGTTTTTTTTTTAATATTACTTTTTTAAAGGGGTAATTATAATGGGCTGATTTCTCTCTCTCTCTCTCTCTCTCTCTCTCTAGCTCTCTGTGAACAAAACTTCTCTTTTCCCCATCCTTAAAATGAAACTAGGTGCAAAATCTGAGCAATATTTTCAATTTTCTGAAGTTCTTTTCTCCAAAGATGCAGGACTAAAAAACCTAAATCTCCAGGAAATCCAAGAGTTGCGTTCCTTCCTCAATGCAAGTCAGATGTCTATATATCTAAAAATCTGGCCCTGAATCACCTGCGTTTTGGGTCATTAAGGTTCTTTTGACAAATGTACTGTGTGTACATCTTCTAGTTTCTATCATAGTTTCCCTGTTATGTTTTTAAAATGTGTGTGTTAAAAATCTTTTCATTCGTTCAGCATCACAAGCAGTTTTACTTAAAATCCCACTCAAATTTAGAACGTGTAACTGTTCACCTGCCTCATCATCAGCATTTGCTCTTGCTTTTGCTGCTTGGCCATGATCCCGGGCTTATGTGATGGTGCGCTTAGGATGCTTCTTCGTACCGTCTTGTAATCTCCCAAAGAACTATAGGTACTCTGACTTTCTTGCCTGCCATGTCTTGGATGTTATAATTATATGTTTTAATTTATGATGTCACTAGTCAGGCGGGTTATTATATATAGTTTATTTTTGTTTGTTTGTTTGTTTGTGCCTCTATTAGGGGTCCTGGTATTATAGGGGAATACCTCACTTGCCTTCTTGACTATCCACATGCACTCGCTGATATACACATATTCACAGTCTGATTCAGATTAACAGTTGTCTTTATTTTTATCTTTTATCACTCTATACATTCTTTCTTTACTTTTAGGCAGCAGGTCTCCACTTATATCCTTTTCCTTTTTTTTTTTTATTTAGCCTTATCAGTTATATCAATTTTGTAATTCTATCTAAATAATGTTCTTATGTAACTGAACACCTGACACCGAATCTGTTCAGCCTCAGCAAGCGGAGGCTGAGAGGGGATTTGGTGGCTGCCTACAAACTCATTAGGGGACATCAGTAGCAAATAGGAAGGGCCCTATTCCCCCCAGCAGCACCTGGGGTGATGAGGAACAATGGCCAGAAGCTGCTGGAGAATAGGTTCAGGTTAAAGATTAGGAGGCACTATTTCACTGTTAAGGTGGCTAGGATCTGGAACCAAATTCCTAGGTAAGTGGTCCTCACTCCTACCTTGGGTAAATTAAAAAAGAGGTTGGACAAACACCTGTCTGGGGTCATGTGACCACACAAAGCGGGTCCTCTACCTCCTGTGGGATACTCCATGCTCTCCAGCATCACAGCATTCATGAGCCATGCCTCATACCTTAAGGTATGTAGAAAAACATTTAAAGCTGTGTCTATGGCTGAATCGATGATCCTTCGAATCAGCATTGAATCTTCAGATTTGGATTTGGCTGAATTGAATCAGGGACAGTGATCCAAATAAACTAATTGAATCACTGTCCCCGATTCCAGACAAAACTGAATCCAAATTGAATATGGCCCGTTTCACACACCCCTACTGCTTACTGTGTTATTACCTGTTGTCATTTAAAGTGGTGGATCAGACTGAGATTGCAGGGGAGGAGGAGCCCTCATTGGGAAACACTACCATGTTGTGTAGAAGCCCCAGCACCGGTAAGGGCACCCCTTGACACGCACACAGAGATTCACACATGTCACAAGTTTTGCTTGTCAGCAGTTTGAGGTGCAGTTTCCCAGAAACCCCTGAACCTATCTCCTTGAAACCTGGAAGGCTTCATGGCTTCAGCATGGGCTACCCAGCCTGCAATTTTCTCCCTGATGTGCCTTAACATATACAGGTGACATGAGTTTTGCTTGTCAGCAGCTTGAGGTGCAGTTCCCCGGAAACTGCTGCACCTATCTCCTTGAAGCTTGAAAGGCTTCATGCCCTCAGAAGGGGCTGCCATCCCTGCTGTTTTCATCCTGATCTGACAAAAAATGACAAAGTTATAGGCAGATTCATGCTTCCCCATTATAACCTATGGGGAAAAAGTCGAAACAGCATCGAAACAGCAAAACAGTTTTGATGAAACAAAATGGAACAGTGCTTTCAAAACTAAATGAAACTCAAAATGAAACACTGTCCTGTCAAAACTGAAACAGAAGTCGAAATGAAAAGTTTCTCTTTTGCACAGCCCTACTGTACAGTAGCATTGCTTACTGCACATTCATTTAAAACTTGATTATACAACTACTAAATTAAGTGTGCAGTAACCACTGTGCACTAATGTATGTGTAGACATGCCCGGTTTTGATGATTTTCTTTTCTTGACTTTTACTATTTTACTACTACAGCTTCAATTAACTTTCTTTTCTTGAAAAAGACTGTAGGTTTGGTTGTGTTGGTAGTGTTGATGTAATGGACTTCCACCTTTCTAAGTTCATTGATCTTTGTAACACATGATACCTTGATTAAAAAACTAGAACAATAGAGAGCTGACCTGGCACCTCTTAAATGGATTAAACAGACAGAACTATAAATGGAACTTGAATCAGGAGTTAAGTATGGTGTCAGCATATTGTTAGTGAGGTGCCACAGGGATCAGTCCTTGGTCCTCTGCTAGTCAATGTTTTTGTTGATGACCTTCAAAAAAATTGAATATCACTGAATCTTCACTGGTAACACAAAGACTGAGGGTGCAAAATAGGAAGTAGAGGCTAAATCACTGCAATCGAGCCAGCTGATTTCTTTGTAAACTGCCCACAATCAACCATATGTATTTTATTCTGTTCCGGCACAAAATTATGCACCTAGGAACAAAAAAACTGCAGGCTGTGCTCACAGGAAGGGAGACTGTAGCTTGGAAGACAGCAACTCTGAAAAGGACACTGGAGATCAGTCAGGGCAATCAGCTGAACATGAGCTGTGAGTGGCATTCTGCAGCAGGCAGACAGTGACACCTATCATCAAGGTTGTCCAACACTTTTCTTTATAGGATCTTGTTTGTTGCCCTCTGCTTATAAACTTTGCCAACTTCAAACCATCCCAGCTGAAATTTACTCTGGTGAGTGTATTTCTCAAACCGCTCCTTTTATACATTTTTCAAAAAAAAAATCATTCAGCCTTTTCCAGAGAAGAGATTAATTAAAAACAAAACAACAAAAATCAAGTTCTGTCGACATTAAAAACATTCTTGCCCCTGTTTTGTTTGGAAACTCTAGGTGCTCTCTGCTTTTGAGCTGGGACTAAATTGTCATAGGGAGCGATGTGGGGGAAGTGCATGTGAGGATGTGCCCTTTGCTCTTCCCATAAGGAAAAGAAATACATACACGTTTGTCAGTAACAGGCAGTTTGCAAGAGCTTGGATTTCTCTCAGTCTTTCAGCTAAAGCACCTGCAGCTTCAACCTGCAGTGAGGATGCTTCTGCCTAGAGACAGGGGCACTGATCAGGGGTCTCCTTTTAATTGCTGATTTCAGTTAATTCATACCACTTTGGCAAGAGACACCACACGAAAGAGCACATCTCCCATGTTCTCAGCACTCTTTGCTGGTAACCAGGCAGCAGAGAGAAGGACATGGTCCAAGCCCATTACGAAGTGGGAGGACCTTGTCATATGGGACACATACCACGTGTTTTATGTGTAATTGTAGCAAGCATTGCTGTACTGCATTACATCTGGTTAGGGTCTGGGACTGGATCTGCCTCAGCTGGACCTAGCTTTATTATGATTTCCAGATTATGGTGAGTAAAGAAGTCACAGTGAAATCTGTAGGTAAACTCCCACTGATTTACATAGAGAAGCACAACACCTAAAATCAACACCACTTGGGATATATCCACCTGCCACATGGCAGGGAAGTATAGAGGGACCTGGGTTAACTCAGGTCCTGGAAGCAGGGTAACCACCTTAACTCCCCCTCAGACTAGTTACCTTTGCTGAGGAGACTCATTTTGAGTTAGCTAATGTAGCTCTATAAGGTGCAGCTTCCCACCATGGAGACATGCCCTTGAAGTCCCCCAGGCATATCAGCACCATCAAAAACATCATGCAGAAGAGTGAAACAGGCTTCTACATTTAACACGTATCAGTGTTTGGGCCTTCAGTGTTCGACCCACGTGTGTGATACTGGTGCGGTAGAGAATCCTACTCACATCTCCCAAGCAACAATCCAAGCTAACCCAGATGGAGAGATTCAAGGTCTGTAGTCAACAGAGTATTTGAATGTACTCCCTGGACGATAGCAGTTTAATACCGGTTGTTTCTGGCAGGTGACACAGAGGAAAATACTCGGACATCAAACCATGACTGGTTCAGGTGATAAGATTGAGATGCCGGCGCTGGGCCGCCCTTTCCAGTTGGGAATGTTGTATGACTGCCGCAAAGATGAACTTATCCCAGGTAATTCCTCAGCTGGGACTTGAGAATCAGGAGTGGAGGAAGGGAAGTTTCACGGTGTCACTCCAGGTCATGAGTAGCCAGGTCAAGAGTCATGTGGAGTGAGCAGAGTCCAGGGAAGAACTGTGTTTGGGAGCTGGGGGTCAGTCTGAGGGTAGGTTGAGTCTTTATGTTCTGTAAATGTAAGAGATTTTCTAACATGAAAGATATTTCCCCTCTCAAGCATTTATCATGGGTTTATCTGCTACATTCCAGGCATCACTCTGTGGGACCTGGAGAAACTCCAAAATGACGTGGATGTAAAACCGCAGTCCAAGACGGAATTTCAGATCATTGCATCAGACACCATTGATGCCAAGGCCTCTGCTCTCAAGGTCACAGCTTCACTGAAGGCCAGTCTCCTCTCAGGCCTGGTGGAAGTGAATGGTTCAGCACAATATTTAAATGATTCCAAGACATCCAGACATCAGGCCCGTGTCACTCTGCAGTACTCCACCACCACCCAGTTCAAGCAGCTGACGATGAGCCGTATTGGTCGCCAAAATGTCTCCTACCCTGATGTATTTGACCAAGGCACGGCCACCCACGTGGTCACTGCTGTGCTGTACGGGGCTCAGGCCTTCTTTGTGTTTGACCGGGAAGTGTCTGCATCTGAAAACATCCAAGATATACAGGGAAACCTGCAGGCTTTGATTAAAAAAATACCACAAGGTAACTTAGATGTGGACGGAGCTCTCAAAATGGATGCCCAAGAGAAAACCAAGTCTGAAAAATTCAGCTGTAGGTTTTATGGTGATTTTGCTCTTGAGACTCCAGTGACTTACCAGGATGCCATGAAAGTTTATGCTGCACTCCCCAAGATGCTGGGTGACAAAGGAGAAAAGGCCGTGCCCGTGAGAGTCTGGCTGTACCCGCTGACCAAGCTGGACTCCAAAGCCACTAAGCTGGTCTGTGAGATCAGCCTCATGCTGATCTTTGATGCCCAGGCTGTGCTGGAGCAGCTGGCAGAAGTAGACATGCGCTGCAATGACCTGATGAAGAACCGGATTGCCACGACCTTCCCTGAGATCAGGAGGAAACTGCAGCAATTCCAAGACCTGTGCAAGCAGCACAGACAGACTTTCCAGAAACAGCTGGCAGGACTCTTGCCCTCCATCCGTGGCAGGGGAGAAAAGGAACAGATCCTGGTGGATATTTTTACTTGCAACAACCAATCTCCATTCAATACAGAACGACTCCATGAATTCCTGGATAAAAAGGAACGAGAAATGAACTTTGTGACTTCCTACCTTTCTATCCTAAAGGATATGGAGGTTTTGTCTTCCCAGAATAAGCTGGATGAAATAGTACTTGACCACACATATGACTCTGTCATGTGCTTTACATTCACCTCATTGTCTGACAAGGAGCCCTATTTGTCAGATTTAAAGCTCTGGCTTCAGACCCAGTATATGAAGTACACATATGATCCAGCCCCAGCCAGTCATGTCATGGAGAAGCCACAGCCCCAAATGTGGTTTGAGGACAAAGAGAGAAACCAAAATGTGAGAAAATCTGCAAAATCCACATCAGATTTTTTCTGTATCAACAAATCAAATGCAAAGACCAAGTTTATTGTGGCCACGGTCTCAGACAAGGACAACCCAGGAGCTTCCATTTACCTGTATGAGGATGGGGATCTGATCAGCACCAACTTTGAGCCTCCAGCAAAACCTCTTCCTCCCTCGATTGATGGGATCAGCCATGACCAAATACAGCTGATGTTTACTCCAGCAGCCTTTGGAGAGGCTGTGATAACTGGCTATCGGGTGGAGTACAGAAGAGTGGGGCAGGAGGACTGGACAGCTGTGAATGTGGACACCAAGCAAGAGACATGGGCAGTAGCAGGGCTACGTGCAAACACCGAGTACCAGTTCCGATACGCCGCAGTGAGCAAACCAGGGCTCAGTGTGAGCAGTGATGCAAGCAGTGCGGTCAAGACACTCCCAACCAGCCCACCTGGGAAGCCTGTAGCATCTGCTGTGGAGTCATGTGCCATTGCCTTGACCTGGGAGGCACCAGCTGTCCTTGGAGAGGGAGTCAGTGTAAGAGAGTACAAGGTGGAGTATAGGGAGGAAGCTGGAGGCAGAAATCCTGAGGGAAACAACAAATGGATGGAGAAAAGAACAGAAGGGCGCATCGAGTTCTGCAGCGTCGATGGACTGAAGCCCCAGACGCTCTACAGGTTCCACGTGTTGGCCGTGTGTGCAGATGGGAGTCTGAGCGCCCCCAGCGAGGACTTTCCTGTGTCAACATTAAAGGTAGGAGCAAACATAAAGAAATCTGCCTAATCTGCACCTCTGCCTGCCTTCTTGTTAAAAGCCCACTGAGATTTCCCATGGACATAAGAGGGATCCATCTCAGTGGCTCTGATTCAGAGGGACACTGGGAAGGTGGAATCCACAGACAATCATTTATATAGTGCCCAGAGCAACTTGTCAAGGACTGCTCACCAACAACTTTCTGAAATATGCAGGTGCCTGTGTGCACAACATATGTATGATTTTGTATTCAGATTGGCCTTGATATTACAAAATATGCCAAGGTGAGGATCAGATGCTTGCAATGAATAAATGGATCAGGGCACGCATGGATGGGATGAAGGTTTCTATGCCTTTCCAACAGATTCTAGATGTGCCATCCTCATTAATCACATTAATGTCTCAAGTTCCGCTGCTTCTACAGAGCAGTACGTGCCTGAACATGTTCTGTGAATGGTGAACATGTACAACTGGGTAACGTGTGCTTGGCTGCATGCTGATATAAGGCACCTATAAGTTCTTCTGTCCTATTTGGTGAGTCCTGTCTAAGTAAGTACATTCATAGATTCATAGATGTTAGGGTCAGGAGGGACCTCAATAGCTCATCGAGTCCGACCCCCTGCATAGGCAGGAAAGAGTGCTGGGTCTAGATGACCCCAGCTAGATGCATGTCCAACCTCCTCTTGAAGACCCCCAGGGTAGGGGAGAGCACCACCTCCCTTGGGAGCCCGTTCCAGACCTTGGCCACTCGAACTGTGAAGAAGTTCTTCCCAATGTCCAGTCTAAGTCCATTCTTCTTATCCACCTTGGTGGATAAGAAGAATGCAATGGATATAATGTACTTGGGGTGGAGTCCTGTTTCCCTTTGTGTATCAAAGTGGCAGCTTTTTTGCCTTGTAAGAGGTGGATTTGGTACTTCTGAGCAGAGAGTGAGTCTGCTTCTCCTGCTGTGTGAATGCAGCTGGCAGCGCACGGTGCAGTAGGCTATGCGCTGTCCAGGAATGCATGCAGCTATTTTATGTGCATCCCTTCCTGTATCCAAGTCATGAATAGACATCCAGAATCCCATGAGTAGCAGGTGTGTTAGACTGAGCAGGAAAAGTAGAGTTATATGCTGGCCAAGTAGGTATATGGCAATGTGTTCATGAACCTGGAAAATTGATGGTAGCAGAAACAGATGATCCCTCACCTGTTTTAGCCTCAGCAGTCAGTTGTCTCAGGTACTTGGGAAGCCAGAGGCTGAGGTTATAGGCCTCCCCCCATGTTGTCCAGAGAACTTCTGAACACACGTTGTTCTGACTTCATAGCCCAGCACTAATCAGCAGACCACAGGTCAGGCATTACCGATAGTTTTCTTCAGCACTCCCTTTGAAGCTGGCCCTCTAGACAGCCTTGAGAGGGACATACCATCTTTTCTCATGTCCAACTTATGCCATTTCCCCAAAAAACAGAGCCCCAGATGTGAGTATTGTGTATTAAGTAGGGGCGCTGATTTTCTGATTAGGATAGAAGCACCCTACCTTGATTCTACTCCATCTGTGGCATTATTATTCAGGCAGCTGAGAGAGTCAATTGACTAATGGCCCATTTTTCTTCACCCCAGAGGTGTTAGTGGTTGTTTTACCTTTTTAGTGGTCTTGATGTATTACTAATCAGTTTAACATTTCTTAGGACAATTTTACCATCTGCTACCCACTTCTGGTCTCTTGCCTCTTATTTCATAGCCATGGAGACCTTGGAGACAAAATCATAGACCCACTCACTGAGACCTGTCTCCAGCAACAACTAAGATTTCAGCTTTAGTTAAACATCTATAACTCTGGAAAAAATAATTTGTCTTCCTTTTGTTTTAAAAAATAAGATATGTATTGTGTTCCAAGATGTATGGAAATATGGGATGCCAGGACAGGGAGAGGTGAATAAACCCAATGGTGCATGGTCCAGTGAAATGGCTGATGGCCTGGAACACAGCTGCTTCTGGGTTCTAGCCTGCATTATGCTGCCCATTATAGCAGAAATGGACCCCGAAAGCAGATCTCCACCCAATGAGCTTTCCTTTCTGGGAGTAATACTCAGGTTACTGTCCAGATGTGCCGCCAGCTGACAGCTCTGCTGAACACACTCAGTCTAAACAAGAAAGCTTACATGTCCAAAAGTACACTGGGGACATGAATGGCCAGGTAGATGGTTAGAGAACAGCCATTTAGATGCATAAAAGGAAGTACCATATTTTCTTGCATATTCCTGCCCCCAAATAAGATACGCACCTTGTTCTTAAGAGGAGGAGGAGGGAAGAAAATAAAAGATCTTTTCTTGTAGTAAATAATGAACAGCAGCAGGTGGGGAGCCGAGCCAGCTTGCTGTTCTGCTGTATGTGGATCACATGAAGGCTCTACTTTCCCTTTCTGTGGAAGGCAACATAAATAGCTCGTACCATATTTCTTTGCATACAACTCATTCTCCAAATTTCAACAGTTGTTTTTTTTATTCTTTTTGGCAAAAAAGGAGTGTCTTGCATGTAGGAAAAATACAGTAGAAATTTTTCCTTGGTGCATAACCCCCATGGAGAAATAAGTTTCTCAGTTATTCAGTATAGCTCCCAGGGGTGCTTCTGGGGGAGAGGCTAATTCCAGCTGGATCTACTGGAGGTAATTCAAGTCCATAAACAGGGGTTGCTGTAGTGTGATAATGCAGTCTAGAATCAGGGAAGACATTCCCAAGTTTTGGTTCAGGCCTCTGGAGAAATTAAAAGATAGATCACAGGTGCTACTCATCCCTGAAACAGAATAGGTGTCATTGGAGACTCCTTTGTATTTTGATGCTTTGCTTTTTTCAGCTGGTCCAAAACACCTTCACTCAGTCTCTTGCCATTTAGAAAACAACACCATCTTTGACTAACATTTTTGTCATCATTTCCATAGATCTCAGCAATAGCAGAGGGGCTCTCTCCTTTTTGTTGAGTGGAATATTGCTGGTCATAAGTGCTCTGGCCACGGAGGTAACTCAGCCTCCCATCACCTGTTGTGAAATGAGCATTTTTCAATGCAACTTGGAAAGTGTACATCAAATACAGTTTTGCAACCTAATCTGAATGCTGGATGCCAGTGAGATCAGCAGTTATAAGAACGTGTTTAGTGAGACCATCAGTGGCTGCACTGACTATGACTGGTTCCATTTAGGTCTGGACAAATCTTCCCATTTCAACTCTTGCGTGTGTGGAGAAAGCAGCCATTGAGATGCCGACTCTGGGTCGTGCTTTCCGACTTGGGATGCTGTACGACTGCCGCACCGACACGGCTTTGCAAGGTAAACCTCAACACTCGGATTCCATTTCTTTGTTCTGTTTTACGTCTGTGGGGAGAGAGAGGACCTTTCTGAGGGTTGAATGAAATGTCAGTTTAAATTCTAAGATTTCTAAAATGTGTCAGCTGAAAAACTCTTCCAAAAGAAGATGCATAGAAAGCCCAACTGCTAAATGGCTAATTTGCTCTGGTCTTCACACACACACAAAAAGCTGCAACAAGGTGGATAACTTAGAGACAAAGAAAGGGGAAACTGAGCATCATGATAACTAAAGAGAGCATCAGAGTGTTTTTGATTAATTTGAATGAATTCAAGCCAGAAGTTTAAGGTATTGAATGAAGGTAGAAGGGACCTTGAAGACCTTGGTAATAATATTTTTTTAAATTGCCAGATACTGCCAAGATTCCAGAGGCCTGGGAAAATGTCAAATTTTGCCCCTCTTTAAAAAAGGTAAAAAGGAGGACCCATGGATAGGGACTTATCTAAATCACAGAAGTTAGCTGCATTGCAGCACCTTTAATCTTGCTCTTTTCACCACATGCACCCTCCTCCTTCCCCTTCAACCAGTTAGTGGTTGATATGTGTGATGGGCTAGCTGGCAGTGACTTAGCCCAGTGGTTTTGAAAGGGCAAAAGATGATTGAAGGACTTGGGATTCCCTTTCCTTGCCAATCTGGTAATGATTTGGCTCAGAGGTTTTGAAGGGGTAAAAGATGATGGGAGGACTTGGGATTCCCTTTCCTCACCAATCAGGCCCCAGACACACACCCTCCATGTCCCGTAACTGGCTCCTTGGGTCACCTGGTGGGGGATAAAAGGGACAGTGCAGCTGACTCAGGAGAGACCAGAGAGGGACCACAAGGAAGGAGTTTCAAAGAGCTGGCAAGAGCTGGGCCAGCAGGGTGGGAGCAGTTGCCTCAGAAGAGCCTGAAGGAGTGGGACCTGCAGGCAGCACTGGGGTCCTCAGCAGCACGGCATGCAGCTGGCAGGTGAGGCTCTCCACTGGGCTCCAGGATCACCTATGAGAGGCTGTGGCCAGCAGGAGAGGCTCCCTAGCTCCAGCAAGGATCTGAGCAGGGACCTGAGAGGCTCCCAGCTCTGCTTCCAGCTCCTCCAATCAGAGGCCAGGCAGCTTGAAGTGAGGCTGGGGCTCCAGGAAGATCAAGATCCCTAGCAGATTGGAGCAGTACTAGCATTGGTGGCTGTGTGGCAGAGTTTCTGCCCACCATGTGGGAGATCCAAGTTCAAGTTGTGATTTGGGGTGACTCCTCTGCCCGAGTCCTGCCACTTGACTCACCAGCAGAGATCTCTGTTTAAAAATTGCAAATTCTCTAATAAGAACCCCAAATTCTCTCATTAAAATACCCCAAATCCATGTTCTTCTACTATTAAAATGAAATGCCATGCTATGTTCAGCTTATTGTCTACTGTCACCCCAGGTCCTGTTTTGCATAGCTACTGCCCAGCCAGTCAGCCCCAGCCTGCATCCGTGCATGGGATTTCTCCCTCCTAACTGCAGGACTTTGCACTTTTCCGTGTTGAATCTCATGAGATTTCTTTTGGACCAATCCTCCAATTTGTTGAGGTCACTCTAAATCCTAGCCCTACCCTCCAGTGTATCTACTACTCCCCACAGCTTGGTTGTCATCTGCAAACTTGCTGAGGGTGCACTCATCCCATCTTCCAGGTCACTGATAAAGACATTGAACAAAACTAGACCCAGGACCTACCCCTGGGGCACTCCACTTGATACCAGCTCTGAACTAGACATCCAGTCACTGATTACTGCTTTCTGATCCCAGTGCTCCAAACGGTTTTCCATTCACCTTACAATCCATTCATCCAGCCTGTATTTCCTTAGTTTGCCTGGGAGAAAGTTGTGGAAGACCATATCAAAAGCCTTGCTAAAATCAAAGTACAACACATCCACGAGTCTCCCCACATCCACAGAGTCAGTCATCTCATCACAGAAGGCAATCAGTTTAGTCAGGCATGACTTGCCCCTGGTGAATCCATGCTGACTGTTCCTGACCACCTTCTTCTCCTCCAAGTGCTTAGAAATGGATTCCTTGATTTTCCAGGGACTGAGGTGAGACTGACTGGTCTGTAGTTCCCTGGATCCTCCTTTCTCCCTTTCTTAAGTATTAGCACTATGTTTGCCCTTTTCCAGTCTTGGAGTATAATCTGCTATCTTGATAGTATGATCAGAACCATTTCTGAGTGTGAGCACACCTAAGGGAAGATGCTGAGGAGCTTTCCAGGGATGGTGATTCCAGGCACCTAAGGTATTTTGTAGTTTCTGGAGCAGGGTCAATCAGAATTGCTTTCCGTAACTTGGCACCTGGGGGAATGACATGGACCTGGCTATTAGTTTCCTTTTTAAAAATGGAATCTAAATATAAGCATAGAAAAATAAAGGGTAGCAGGGACCTCAAGGGTTCACCATGCACTTCTTAGGTAGGAACTTCCCGAATGCACAATTATCTAACGTTCCTTTAGTGCTCCAATGAACAGAGACCACAGTATCACTAGGGAGCCTCTTTCCTTGTTTCTGCACACTTAGAGCCGCTGAGAAACATGAAGCATAACTGAAAGAGAGCTGACCATCTGCCGAAAAATGAGGCAGCCCAATTCAAGCCCTGCACATGCTTAACCAGGGGAAATGCTTCTTATTCCCTTGATTAGGCACTAATACTTCAGGGGTTTGGATTTTGCAGATGTCACCTTATTGGACCCGGACGCCCTTCGGAAGGACGTAGATACAGAGGAGAAGCATGAGGTGGAATTTCAGGTCATGGCAGATGACACCATTGAAGACAAAGCCTCCATGCTCCGTATGGGCCCGGCATTGCAGACCAGCTTCCTGTGCGGTTTGGTTGAGGTGAAAGGATCTGCCGCATATCTAAATGACACCACGAGGTCCCCGCGCCAGGCCCGAGTCACTCTCCGACACCAAACAAGCACGAGGCTGGAGCGCCTGACTATGAGCCATTTAGGGCTCCAGCAGGTCCCTTACCCGGCTGTACTGGACCAAGGCAAAGCGACTCACGTGGTCGCTGCTGTGCTGTACGGGGCCCAGGCTTTCTATGTGTTTGATCAGGAAGTGGCTTCACGGGAGGTCGTACCAGAGACACAGGGCAACATGAAGCAGCTGATAGAAAAGCTCCCCCAGATTTCAGCAGCTTACCAAGATGCCACGAGAGTGTGTGCCACCCTCCCAAAGCTGGTGGGGGACGGTGGGGAGAAGGCCGTCCCGCTGAGCGTCTGGCTGTACCCGCTGAGCAGGGCCGATGCTCGAGGCGCTGCGGTGGTCCGTGAGATCAGTGCAAGGCTCACGGCTAAGGCCCAGGCTGTCCTGGAGCAGCTGAACGACTGCGACAGGCGGTGCAGGGACATGATGAGGGACAGCACGGCCCTGCGCTTCCCTGCAATCCAGGGGAAACTGCAGCAGTGCCAGGCGCTGTGCACTCGGTACAGACAGGCCTTCCACAAACAGCTGGCCGCAATCGTCCCTGCCATCCGTGCAGGAGGAGCAGAGGAAGGGTGTCTGGAGGAGGTTTTAATGAGCATTGAACAATCACCAGTCAGTCCTCAGCACCTCCGGGACTTTCTGGATCTAAGAATGGGAGAGATGAAACTTGTGAACATGTACCTCCCTTTGCTAGATGGGGTGGAGGTGATTTCTTCAGAGGAGGATCTAAGGGACATCGTATCAAACCCCATGATTAAGTATGTTGTCTCTTTTACATTTACTTCTTTGCATCGAGAGGAGCCATTTCTATCAGGTTTAGATGCCTGGCTTCACACCGCGGATGAGAAGAAAACCTGGGATCCAGCCTCAGCCTCTCCTGCCTGCAAGAAATCAAACTGCAGGCCGTGGTTTGAGCACGACATTGCAAAGCGCAGAGCGCGGGACTCTGCACGTTTCTTCTCAGACTTCATACGTGTTAATAAATGTAGCGGGAAGACTCGGTTCCTTGTGACCTCAGTCTAAGGTGAGGACAACCCAGGAGCTTCCATCTACCTGTATGAGGATGGGGAGCTTGTGAGCACCAACTTTGAGCCTCCAGCAAAGCCTCTTCCTCCCCTGATTGCTGGAATCAGCCATGACCGTGTGCAGCTCACATTGGAGCCAGCTCCCTTTGGAGAGGCTGCGATCACCGGCTATCGGGTGGAGTACAGAAGAGTGGGGAAGGAGGACTGGACAGCTGTGAGTGTGGATAACAAGCAAGAAACGTTCCCAGTCACAGGGCTATGTGCAAACACCGAGTACCAGTTCCGATATGCTGCAGCGAGCAAACCAGGGCTCAGCGCGAGCAGTGATGGGAGTGATGCAGTCAAGACACTCCCAACCAGCCCCCCTGGGAAACCTGCAGCAACTACTGTTGAATCAACTGCCTTCGCCCTGAGCTGGGAGGCACCCACTCTCATTGGAGACAGAGCCACTATCAAGGAGTACAGGGTGCAATATAGGGAGGAAGTTGGTGGTGAAAACCCTATGGAGAAAGACAAATGGTTTGAGCAGAGAACAGGAAAGAAAGTCGAGTTCTGTAAGACCCATGGGCTGAAGCCACAGATGTGCTACAGGGTCCGAGTCTCAGCCGTGTGGATGGATGAAGCTCTGAGTGCCTCCAGTGAGGACTTTTCCATTTCAACATTACCGGTAAGGGAGAATGGAGAGAAATCTGCATAATCTCCCCCTCCACTTTCCTTCCTCATAGCATGTGACAGCTTTGGTGTGTCGTCTCCACTGGACATGATAGGGGGAAATTCATCTGAATGGGTCTAACTTCTTAGACACCTTTCTGGGTCCCAGTCTAAGTAGATGCCCTGCGGGGCACCTCAAGGCTTATGAGCTAAATACATGACTCCAAAACCACCCCTTTACCATGCCCCATGCTTTGCAGATGGTATATCAATGTTGTCCCTGTAATGAGGTCTTGGCTTAATTTGGCCTTCAGTTATTACTGGGCTCCTGGCCACTTTCGCTGTGGCCCCCTGCCTCTGGGCTCTCGGCAGCCCTGGCACTGCAGCCCCTGGTGTTGGGGCTCTATGTAGTAGTGTGTCCCAGTGAGGCCTCCTCCACCCCAATAGCCTCATTGCAGTCCACCGGATTAAACAACAACATAAATATGAGCCCCTGGGCTACAACCTGACAACAATGGCACTGGAAGTCACACTCTGCACCTTTAAGAGGCCCAGTTTCTCCCTCAGCAATGTGTGCCTCCTATCCCCAGGTACTTTAGGAGCTCCAAGAACCCATTAGTCTAACTGGCAGCAGAACAGGCACCCAAGCACCTCCGCAGACCTTTTCTGCATGAACTCCTTCTTCCCTGGCTGCTGCCAGAGCACTAACTGCCTCCAGTCCCAGTCCTGCAGCTTATGTGTGCCCAGAGCCCTGTGTTCTTCTGGTCAGCTGACTGGGTGAAGGTGCTAGCTAATTCCCTCATTAGCCTGCTGCCACGGCAACCTGCACCTGTGGAGGTTCTGCCTGGTTCCTAGGGCCCCTCTCCAGGCAGTTTGTGCCCTTAAAGGAGCAGGCACACCTTAGTGCCCTGCAGCAGTATTCAATCTGCTCTCCACTTGAGGCAAAAAGGAAAGCCAGCCAGGAAGGCTGGTCAAGCCATCCCAACCATGCCATTTACCATGTCAGGAAGTGCTTCATTTTTTAAACACTTTTAAATTTTTTTTCCAAACCATTTGCACTCGGCGGTGTTTCCAGTGTGACATCTGACTACACCCCTGGGAACAATACTGTCCCTGGCTAAGTATTTTTATCAGCAGTTACAGATCTCAGCAGTAATGGAGTGTGTCTCATTTTTTTTTTTTGTTGAGTGAAATCTAGTTGTTCAGAAGTGCACTAAGCATGCCTGTACCTCTGCCTTCCAGTTGTTATGCCCATTTACGTCAATTTGGGCCTTGTACCAAATATTAATTCTAATACTAGGACACTGTTACTCCTTAACCAATAACACATTTATTCAGCCTCTAACAGTTACACATGTATTGCTTTAGTTGGTCAAAGGCAATGCAACATGCTCACACTCCAAAAGTACAATGAACTCAATGACAGGGCGATCTGTCCATGAAGTCTCATCTGGGAGCTACCGGTTCCTACGTCTGGCTTTTGTACAGTGTAGATTCTTCTTGGATCACTGTTAGGGTCTCTTTGGGAGGGGCTCCGAAGTGTGAGCATTTGTTTCCTACTTGTATATCACATTTCTTATCATATAATTAGCTTAAGCCATTCCCTACAATGCATATTCATAGGCCTATTTCCACTTGCCATGTATGATTGATCTTAACTAGAATTTTCCAGCTGTAGGTACTTATCTCATTCTTAGGCGGGGGTCAGTTTTGCTGCTGATTGTTTCTCTTTTCCCAAGCCAAATTTCCTTATTTAGACACTTCTTGATTTCTTCACCAAGAATGGATTATGGTGAAAATGACCCTCATGACGGATCTCATTGCTGAGTCTCAGCTTTGCAGCTGGTTGAAGTTAAGGTGATATCTGCAGCTGCTCATGGTCATGCTAAGTGCCAGATTTAAAAACCCAGGCCCAAAGGCATCTGAAACCCAACACATTCGCTTCTGCAAACGTAGATTTTTTTTCAATATAGTTTGAAAAGCCTGAATGAACTAGAGTTTGCAAATATAATTTGAATCGAGCACTGGTGATTTTTGTTAGACTCCATGCAGTGCCCAATGACTAGGGAGACGACAATCCAATCGCTCATGGATCCTGGTACTCATTAACCAGAGCAAGCAGGGAGCAAACACCAGCCCACATTGCTTGCAATAGCTTTATTCAGAATGGAGAGAGCTTCAGACTAGCTCCCAAAAACCAACAAACTGGGGAGCCTCAGTGAACAATCGTTTTTTTTCCCCACACTTATACACTTTGGTTTATACTCATTAACATTCACTCCACCTTCATCCCTCCTTCTGTTCCACCCATTTCTCCTCCCATCTCAAGCTCCACTTCTGTGTACTGTTTGCTTCATTAACATGGAAGTACCTATGCATTTCATTTATTTACATAACTTTTTGCTATGCACACATGTCTAAGACCTTGACTCCTGCTCTTCTGTCAATGGGTGGACTTTAACTAAAACCTGGAAGCTTCTGGAGGCTTCTTCACCAATCATGTCTCATTAAATTTCATTACACAGCTACTCAGGGCAAGGATTGAGTTGCTGTATCTCTCCTGAAGTGGAATACAATGAAAAGTGACTGATTTGCATCTTGCCAGCCTGCAGGGTGGTTTTGGTTCAATTCCACATTGAGAAATGATACAATCCCAGACCCAGGCAGTCAGCAGCAAAGCTTTCCTCTCTCAGAATCGCTCCATTACTGTCACTGTTGTTTGGCTCAAAACTACTGGGCACTTACCTCACCTGGATCATAGCACAAGCTTTGTTAATTTGACAGAGATGGGCAGCAGTTCGTGAGATCTGGTAAGTGCATGGCTCAGGAAAAGGTCTTGTTCTCTACTATAATCATTACAGTACTCACCAAGCAGTGTGAATGCATTCAAGAGGTACCTGATGGCAGTGGATGCACCTTACTTCCCTGTGGTCTTTCTGTAACTCAATACGTGCATTTTTATCAAAATTACAATATTATTTTTTGTGTCATTAATGCATTTTATTTACTATTACAAATATTTCAGCCACGTTTGGATCCAGGAAAAGATGTGCCAGCTCTTGCAGGTAAGAAAGCAACACTTGAGCCCGTGGTCTATGGGAAACGGCAGAAAAAGACTTCCAGGAAACATGACTCCCCCACTCATCTCCCAGCTCTGCTCTCCCACTGGCCTTTCCTGAGCTCAGCAAAAGAGGAAGGTGACAACAAAGCATACCTAGCTTTCCTGTAGTGGCCACAGGAAATCTCTGCTCACTCCCAGCCTTTGAATGACATGGCTGCCCCATAATCTTTAAGCACCAGGGGGAAATTCTTGGTTTCTAAGGGGTGGGATCAATTCTTAGTGCTCCTTGATACAAATTCACTGACTAGGATCTGGGTTTGTGCTGGCCCCATGATGCTAAGCACCACCCTCCATAAGCAGATGGACAAGGCTAGGTTCCCCAGAAGATACAATGATCTGAAACCTTGACCTTGTCTTGACTTCATAAAGTTCTGCTTAGAGTGATTGGTGTTTGGCTGCTTTTTAAATTGTATATGCCACTTTGTGGATAGATGTCAGAATAAATGTTGTGTTGCATAGACATGCATCTAACCCAAAACACATAGTGTAGGATCTGTGCCAGACTTCAGGGACCCTTTGGTTCCAAGGGTGGAAATGTTCATGAATGAGAGCTCCCATCCCTAGCTGTTGTCTGGAAGGAAACTCACACCTTGTGTTCAGATCTAGAAGGGGTTAAACAATTGGACTGGGAGGCAGGTGGCCTTTGTTCCCTGAGGGCAAGCAGGGAACATCTACTGTGTAACCTGCCCTGGCCCAGAGAATGAGGAAGGGGGATTTTCTTTTCTTTGGGCTGTTTCAGAATTCCCCTGGTAAGAACTGCTGCTATTTAAGGACCAGCAGAGTCCTGGTCCTGGTCCTGGTCCTGGCTGGGGACCTGGAGTGTGTTTGCAATCCTTCCCAGTTTTATCATCTGCGCACTGTATCAAGATCTCTCTCCTGTGCAGGATCCAAATCATTAATAAGCATATTAGATACCACAAGTCCCAGGACAGTCCCTGGTGGAGACTTGCTCACAACCTCTTGCCATTGCGACATGGATCCATTTATAATCACCCTTTGCTTATAGTCATGGATCCCTTTGTCTTTCTATCTCGTTTGTTTCCAGACCATTTTTCTTCAGTTTACTTGTGAGAATGTCACATGGGCCGTCACTGTCCCCAAGTCGACTATGCCCACTGCATTTCATTCATCCTCTCACCCTGCCCTGCTCCAGTCCAGCTGCCCCAGCTGCATGTGGGTGAGCTCTCAGCGGGGAGCCAAGGCCTCTGGCTGCCAGTGCTCACCACACCCAGTGCTGCTCACCCCCACAAAGCCCAGTGTCTGCAGGCCAGTGAACTGAGTCCTTGCATATCTCGGGATATGGAAACAAGACCTCATGAGCAGCCTCTGTTACTTCACTGCCTTTCCAGTGACTCTGTGACCCTTTCTCTCCACAGGCTCAGGCCCAGACAGCCACTGCCCTGGGACATCTGAGCTGAGAATTGTTCTCGTTGGGAAAACTGGACGTGGGAAAAGTGCAACAGGAAACAGCATCTTGGGGGGGGATTTTTTCTCATCTGGCACCTCAGCCCAGTCCGTATCAAAACAATGTGCAAAGAAGCAGAGAGACTGGAACAGTCGGAGCCTCGTGGTAGTTGATACTCCTGGTTTGTTAGACACAAAAAATCCTTTACTGGAACCCATGCAGGAGATCGGGCGCTGTGTGGTTCTCTCCTCCCCAGGTCCCCACGCCATCCTTCTGGTCATGCAGCTGGGACGTTTCACTGCAGAAGAGAAGAAGGCAGTTGCTCAAATACAAAATGGTTTTGGGGAGGAGGCTATTAAGTACACTATCCTTTTGTTCACCAGAAAGGAGGATTTAGAGGATGAGACTTTAGAGGGGTATTTAAAAAAAATAGAAGACAAAGACCTTAAGGAACTGGTGGCCAAGTGTGGAAACCGATATTGTGCTTTCAATAACAAGGCAACAGGACAGGAGCAGAAGGACCAGGTCTCAGAGCTGGTGGGAATCATTGATCGGATGGGCCAGCAGAACAGAGGCTCACATTACACGAATGAGATGTACAAATATGCTGAGAGGAAACTTGAAGAAAAAATGGAGGAGCTCACGAGAGCCCGTGCTGAAAAGGTGAAAAGAGAAAAACAAGAAAAAAGATCTCAGTATGACCAGGAACATAAAACCGTGGAAACTGAAGAAACAGAAGAAGTCAAGAAGGGCCACCAGGAATCTCTGCGTAACCTCAGGGAAGAAGCTGAGAAGGATGTTTCTCTAATACAACTGATTTTAAAACGATTTGCAAACATATTTTCAAAAATCAAAAGCTGGTTTAGGTGATGTTGGGTAAGTAACTGTAATTTCTCCTTGCCTTATTGCTGTGCCTCCTCTTCAATTGAATGGGTTTCATTTCCCTGTAAACCTTTTAGTTTCTTTAGGTTTTCCACACAGTAGGTTATATTTCATCACCATTTCAGTCATCCTCCCACTCCCATCTGGAGTGGCAGGAAAATTAGGCTAATGCTTTGGATTAATTTTGATAATTACTGGTTGTAAACACCAATCTTTCTCAAGAGCCGTTTACAGAAACTAGGATCTATTCCCAAAAACATTTTTCATTCTCAAGGATTTGAACAGTTTAGGTAAACTGAGGCTCCCCAGCTGCGTACAGGCTTTGCATCTGACTACTCTCTTCTTTATTTGTTATGTGATTGGCCACCCACCCTGGTCTGGGCCAAAACTGTTGTTTCTGCTTCTGCAAAAAATTCTACAAAACAGAAAATAATGGAAGATTCACTACATGGACTTTCAGGCCACTTATTATTCATCTGAAAATTCATGAGGACTTCAGGATTTGCATACTGTGGCACTTCCATTCACTTAAGTATTTTTAACAAAATGCTTTAAAATATTCAACCATTTTGGACTGTTGTAGTCACAAACCTACCACACTTACTTGTTAATAGAGTCTACCCATACTTGTCATGCAGTTTTACTATCATTGTCTGTTTGGCTTCTCATTATGTCTGTCATGTCATGACACTTTCCCTGAATTCTGACTGATATTAGCTTCCAGAGGGGCTCAGATCTTCATCATGTCAGAACCCGTTAATTAGATGCCTATAGCACAGAGGAGAATTGGTATAGCCTAGAGGAGAATTGGTATAGCCTAGAGGAGAAATGACATAGCACAGAGGAAAATTCCATGGGTTCAATACATATGGCGTAGTTTTGCTGTCAATCATTCTGGTGGCAGTAACTAGGTCATGGAGGAAAATTCCACTATGCCTGAACCCAGTAACCAAATGCTACAGTAGTGGAAAATTACAGTTTAGAAAAAAGTTCCCCACCTTGTGGAGAGCTCTGAGTACACTGTGGAGCCTAGCAAACTCCACGCGTGTTTCAGAGCGAACTTAGCGGCCTGATCAACCACTAAGGACTCCCCGTCACCGACCCGAGGGGGCCTAGCACACCCCAACCCGAGACGTAAGACGACTGCCGGCTCGAACACCCCGAACACTTCTGCAGACCGACCAAACGAACTTTGTAATTTCTGCCCAACCCAAGTTTTGTTTACGACCGTAATCGAAGCAAGCTTCTGGCCTGCACTGTACGAGCAGTGTAAGTAAACAACCTTTTTTGTTCAATCAAAACGCTTGAGTACCTGATTCCACTCCAAGCGTCACAAGTACCCGCCTGCCGACCAGGGCTCCTAAGGCCCCGAACCCCGCGCCGCGGCTCTCGGCGGTGACACATCACTGTAGTCAGGATTATGGTGAACTTCACAAAGTAAACTCAGGTGTCATTGATTGCAAAACAGTTCTTGACTCATTTCAAATTGTTCTTTACTTTCATTTATAAGCCAGGGGATGGATCCTGGCTCTTACCACAGTCATGGGCACTGCTAAAGAAGAGCACACAGTGTTGAGAAAGTGCTCTTGGGGTTGTGAATGGAGAGTTGTCCTGGCATAGACAACGCACGTGACATTCACACCCACAAGCTGAGAATGAGGGGCAGCAGCAGGACTAGTCGAGGGTGGTGGAGGTGCAAGGCTGTGGCTTAGGAGTGAGAGGCTGGCACACAGACACAAAGATATACACACACACACACACACACACACACACACACACACAGATGTGTCAGGTCATGGGATGTGCCACAGAGCTGCAAGGAGCTTGTCCAGAGGCATGTGGTGGGGCAGGGGGATCCCTACTGCTGCATGCACCTGTGGGGGATGTCCAGGGGGCATGTGGTCCCTGGATTTGTGCACAGAGCAGAGACAGGCTGCCAATTGTGGGCTGAGGCTCTGTGCCCTGCTGCCTTTGCCCTGAGAGCAGTGCACTGGCCTTTGTAACCCTTGGGTAGGTAGGGGACGTGCGGTACTGCCAGCACGTGACAGCAGGTTGCAGAGCCTCATCTCACAGCAGGCAGCCTACCTCCATCCTATGCACAAATTGAGGGGGCACATGCCCCCATGCCTTCCCCAGTGGTGCCCCTTCCTCCCATGTGCCTCTGGATGAGCCACCCATAGCTCTGTCTCAATCCACCTCAACCCTAGAGCCCCATTCCCCCCACCATGCCTGACCCTACCCAACGTCCTCCCTTGCTGTGGGGACCTCGTGCTGCCTCAGTCTACCTCCTTTTCTTTCCCTGCCCCTTCCCCTCCACAGACTTACCAGCTTGGCGCTCACTACACACGCCAGAAGAAAAAGTGAGGGTTCTATCATGAGATCATGGCTCAGTGTGAACTTTACTTAGAAATCACAAGTCTGGCAATTTTTTCACAAGAGTTGGTATTACTGCTGTCCCTATGCCTGAAGAAGGGTGTTTGTGCCTGGAAGCACAAATATAAGGGCTTTAAAAATAGTGTCAGTTAGGTGTAATTCTCACAGGCAAAATCCACCTGCCCAATTGGGTTAGCTTCTAATGAACTCTCTAGTGTTGCAGCAAAACCCCCAGTTTTTCTTTTTTAATACACACACACACACACACACACACACACACACACATATATATATATGAACGATAGATATGCATTCCCTTCCCTTCCCCAATTATTTCTGGCTTCTCTTTCTCTCCCTCTTTATTCTCTATAGACAACACACACACACACACACACATACACACACACACACACACACACACACACATATATATATATATATATGAATGATAGATATGCATTCCCTTCCCTTCCCCAATTATTTCTGGCTTCTCTTTCTCTCCCTCTTTATTCTCTATAGACAAGCATAAGCCAGCTCAGACTTAGGATTAGCTTTAACATTTTTATTTAGGTAGCAAGTTTTTGGTTTCGGTTATCCACTGTTTTATATTGGATAATTATTAGGTTTGTATTGATTCTTACTGTTGTATATTGTATTATTATCATTTTCATATTGATTTTTATTGTTTCATATGGATATCATATGGTTTAGGCCTGTGTTTGTAAGTGAACCAAAGTAATGTCAAGTTTCCATTTTGTATGTCAAGTCTCCATCTTGTGTCCTCTGCCTGGGCATCCCCTGTGTTGCAACTG
>NW_005842747.1:687962-717036 GCF_000455745.1 Alligator sinensis
TCTCCCTCTCCTGCTTCTGGCTCACTGCCATTTCCAACACCTGTCCTGAGCTCCTCTCTGCCTCCAAACCCCTGTTTCTTTGCCACTGTCTTATCCCCGCTGCCTTTTCCTTTTCCCCTGAGCAACCAGGGTTCTGCCTCAGTTTCTCTCCTGGCTGTCTCCTCCTTGCCACCATTTATCTGTCTCCTCCCCCACAATATCCCAGCTGTCTGCCTCAGTTTCCAGCCCCAGTCTACCTTAAGTAACCCCAAGCCTCAGTTCCTCAGCCAGCTTCTCTATAGCCTACTGGTTCTAATCCCGGTTCTGGCAACTTTCACTCCCTACACTTTAACTCTTTCTCTCTCATCTGAACTTTCCCCAAAGTATCCCAGGTACCCCAAGCACACACACACACACTGTACCATACAAGTTAGGAACTTACCTGTGTGTATGTGTAGGTGGGTTGTATGTGTGTGAACTGGTGAGTGTGTGTGTATATATATATGTATCTATATATGACATTGTGTACATGATATATGAATTAGTGATCTGTGTCTAACTTTTGGGGTGTATAGTGTATGTGCTTGAATTGGTGATAGGTATGCATGTGCCTAGGCTGGTTTGGATGTGTATGTGCCTGAGCTGGTAGTGTGTATGTGTGTCTGTGTGTGTATGCACCTAATTGATTTGTGTGTTTGTATATGTGCAACTGTGTCACACCCTCCTGTCTAACAGCGCAATATTGAGATCCTGAGAGTTGGCCTGACCCCACAGGCTAACAGTGTTATGCAACAATGCTGGTGAATTAAGCTATAAATATAAATGCTTCTGCTCATCCAACCAAAAGCAGCATCTGTGGTTTTTTAATGCAGCCATATGACTTAGCCCCAAGGTGAACTTCAGGACACAAATGAACCCCAGTTTAGTTCGTTGTGGAGGAGTCTTCACCTCATCAGCTCAGGTTCAGATTTGCTTTCCTTCACAGGCCTGTGGAGGGAGTGAGCTCCCATCTAGAGGTACTCCAGGAGTGGGAGTGAGTATAGACACTGTTTTGAGGATACCTCATTATATCCAGCTATACATTCATACCCCACCTATCTACATTGATCTGCACATTTCCTTATACAACCTATAGACAGTTTTTTTCCAATTGTTTGTCTCATAGTGTTAGACCTCAACTCCATGCAGTACCCAACGACTAGGGAGATGGCGATCCAATTGCTCATGGGTCCTGTTACTCATTAGCCAGAGCAGGCAGGGAGCAAACACCAGCACACTTTGCTCACGACAGCTTTATTCAAAATGGAGAGAGCTTCAGGCCAGGTCCCAAAAAACAGCAAACTGGGGACCTGCACTGAACAATAGCTTTTTTCCACATTTATACACTTTGGTTTATACTTATTAACATTTATTCCACACTGTCCCTCCTTCTGTTCCACCCATTTCTCCTCCTATCTCAAGCTCCGCCTCTGTTTACTGTTTGCTTCATTAGCATGGAATTGCCTATGCATTTTATTCATTTACATGTCTTTTTCTTATAAGCGCGTGTCTAAGGTCTTCACCCCACTCCTTCGGTGGACTTTGACCAAAACCTGGAAGCTTCTTCACCAATCACCATTCACCCTTTTGTATATGCTCATCTTGGATTCTGTTACCAATTACGTGTTGTTTTTCCCATTCCAGTCTGTTTTTCTGTCCCAGTTGTACCATATTCCACATTCCTAAAGTTTCACCTCATTCACAGCACACAGATTCACACAGACTCACTTGAAAATGGTTGACACAGTTAAGAAGGTTACTTAGCATAAGCAAATGGCTGGCTTAGCTATCATTCTGCCTTGTGGTTAAGCTTTTGCTAGGCCACAGGTTAAAGCCTTGTATCCAGCTGCAAATCCAGTGCTCCCTAAGATCCAAATATAGTCACCCTAACACATAGTTTGGGCCTGGGAATGTTAGGTCTGAGACTTAAGCCAGAAGGAAAGCCCTGCTTGGAGCACTTCATTTATACAATGATAATAAGCCATATATGATGATAATAAATGGTAACATACTGATTGTATGCTGATAACATACTGATGCTGATAAATGATACCACTAAATCCTAAATGCACATGAGTATATATAACATGCAGAGAGCCCCAAAGTTAGGCACCCTAGAAACCCACAGTTCTTAGAGGTGTTGTCACCTCAGTTGTGTCTTCACACATCTCAGGTTGCATTTCAGTCATTGCTGATTTCCGCATCGGTTTGCCCCAGTCCCTCATCTTGCCAGAGAAAAAATCCATGTTCAGGCTCCTGTGGTAAAAAACAGATCCACATTAAACACTTCACCACAAAGGAGACTGTTAGACCCCAACTCCATGCAATGTCCAATGACTAGGGAGACAGCGATCCAATTGCTCATGAATCCTTTTATTCATTAGCCAGAGCAAGCAGGGAACAAACACCAGCACACTTTGCTCATGACAGCTTTATTCAGAATGGAGACAGCTTTGGGCAAAGGTCCCAAAAAACAACAAACTGGGCACCTGCCCTGAGCATCAGTTCTTTCCAACATTTATACACCTTGGTTCATACATATTAACATTTATTCCACCCTCGTCCTGCCTTTGGTTCCAACCATTTCTCCTCCCATCTCAAGCTCTGCCTCTATTTACTGTTTGCTTCCTTAGCATGGTATTGCCTCTGCATTTCATTCATTTACATGCCTCTCTGCTAAGAGCACATACGTAAGACTTTGACCCCTATTTTCTTAGGTCACTTTGCAGTTTCTCACTGGTTCTTGCTGGTTTTCTTGCTGACTTCCCCATCTCCAAGGTTGTATCTCTGCTTTTGTCTCCTGACACTAGTTGTTTAACACATGATGCACTTTGCAGCCTATCCTTTTGTTAAGAATTCACTTACTTAAGCATTAGCCAAGTTAGTTGCTTTTACTATATCAGCTAGCCTTGTGACCAGCAGCTTTTTGCTGAGGCACAGGAAAAAGCCTTCGTTCAGCTGCACACTCAGTACTCCCCAAATTCTATACTGTTACCCCAACAACCTAAATCCATATTGTTACCCTAAAACAGACAATGCTAATTTAAGTCCTTTCTTGAACTGTTAACAGCAGTTGCACATATTTACTGAAGTCCCATGGTGGGAGAAAAGTTCATCACATTATGCATACATACATTTTTTAATCTATATCATGATTCAGATGAGTAACAACTGATGAAAAATGCCTAGTTAAACTTCACAATAGTGTAAAGCATAATGCAATAGCATTGGTTAATGACTATTAGTATTAGGTAAAGTGAGTCTCATTGGTCACTACAGCCCTATTTATAGGTAAAGTCAATCCCTTTTCAACTTGGTTTTGCAATTTAGCATTCTGGTGTTGTTGATGTAGATAACAGCGCATCCCAATTAACACAGCTACCGTTACTCCTTGTATTACCATCAGTAGTGATCTTAGTGTTCATACTGTTGGATATAAAGGTAATATTTTCTGGGATAGCCCACCAAGGCATCTTTACTTCATCCAGCATCTTGTCTATGTCCTGGGTTTGATAATATAAGAAGGTCAGTCATGGGAGTTAAAAATTCCTTTGTGCAGTTTCTTAGGCCTGGTATGCCTAGGTGAAATGTGTTGTGGGGGGAATACATCCATTATCAAACCCCTTCTATTGTCAGAAAGAATGAGAAGCTTGGTTAGAGTGATTGCATTTCTGGTTGGCAACAAAATGAGTCCCGATTTGGATTGTACTTGTTAGGTTCAGGCAGAATCCTTCCCAGTTTCCTGGACAGGTTTCTTCCTCAACAAAACAAGAATACCCCAATTTTTTTTACTCCTACTACTTCATTAATCAATTATTTCTGAATCAGTCAGACCCAGCCCCTTTTTGTACTATTGGCAGTGATAGAGCCAAAGCACTCAGAGTCCCCACCCAATGTTTTTTGAACAGCAAGCTTGATTAGATCTAACCCCATTTCTGCTACCAGCAAACACTAGGGCAGTGCTGCACATGTATGTTATGCACAAAGGTTCCCTTGCTGTTCACATAGTATACCTTCACTGGAGGATTATTCCATCTCAGAATTGCCATTAAGATCTTGACACTTTTATCCTTGTCCAGGGAGAAAGTCTGGTCGGAGTCAAAGTCCAAAATCATGTGTTTTAAATATTGTTCTTGTACTTGTGCTATAATGGCTGTGCTGTTTGACAAATGAGGCAATTGCTGTAGAATCATAGAAACATAATAAATGGGGGTTGGAAGAGACCTCAGGAGGTCATGGCTAGTCCAACCGCCTGCCCAAAGCAGGACTAGCCCCAACTACATCATCCCAGCCAAGATGGGATGATGTTTAACTGGTCTTAAACACCTCCAAGGACAGAGACTCCACCACCTCTCTGGGTAATCTGTCCCAGTGCTTCAGCACCCTCCTAGTGAGAAAATTCTTCAGAATAACTAACTGAAACTCCCCTTGCTGCAACTGGAGCCCATTGCTCCTTGTCCTGTCCTCTGCCCCCACTGAGACCAGCCCAGCTCCATCCTCTGTGCAACCCCCCTGCAGGGAGTTGAAGGATGTAATTAAATCCCCTCTCAGTCATCTCTTCCCTAGACTAAATAAGCCCAGTTCCTTCAGCTTTTCCTCACCAGTCATGTGCCCCAGTGCCTCAACCAATTTGTGTTGCCCTCCACTGGACTCTTTCCAATTTGTCCACATCCTTTCTGCAGTGGGGGGCGGCCCACAGCTGGACACAGGACTCCAGATGTGGCCTCCCCAGTGCTGAACAGAGGGGAAAAATCACTGCCCTAGCCTTATCTTCCAGTATATCTACTACTCCCCACAGCTTGGTGTCATCTGCACACTTCCTGAGGGTATACCCGATGTCATTTTCCAGGTCACTGATTGATGGCTAGAAAATTATATGTAGAGGTTTGCTTTTAGGAATTGGCTCATAGGTAAAATAGATGTTGTATTACAACAATGGTTTAGGAGAATGGCAAAGGTTAATCAATTTCTAAAAGCCTGGTTGTTTCACAGTTTCACAGCCTTCAAGGGTGTCTAAGGCCAGAGATATACGCATCCTGGGAAACTGAAAACATCCACACTTTATTGTCATAATAGAAATAGGCCTACACTATGTCCAGGGCTACAGTTGGCACTTGTAAAAAACCTTGGGATTTCTAGTTTCAAATAAAATGACCAAATCAAGGTCTGTGCATGTGATAGGTTTATGAAGACAGGATTTTGGCTGACAAAACAGAATGTGGACAGTATGACAACCACAGGAAGACCAATTAACAATGCCCAAGGATGAAGAGTCGTCGGAGGAGAAAGAATACAGAAGGAGAAGGCAGTAAGGTCAGTCAGGCATGACTTGCCCCTGGTGAATCCACGCTGACTGTTCCTGATCACCTTCTTCTCCTCCAAGTGCTTACAAATGGATTCCTCGAGGATCTGCTCCATGATTTTTCCAGGGACTGAGGTGAGGCTGACTGGTCCATAGTTCCTTGGATCCTCCTTTTCCTTTTCTTAAACATGGGCACTATGTTTGTCCTTTTCCAATCATCCAGGACCTCTCCTGATCACCAGGAGTATTCAAAGATCATGGTCGGTGTCTCTGCAATCACATCAGCCAACTCCCTCAGTACCCTCGGCTGCATCCCATCTGGCCCCATAGACCTGAACATGTCCAGCTTTTCCAAGTAGTCGCTAACCTGTCCTTTCACCAGTGTGCCTGTGCTGCCAGGTGCAGCAGTCTGGGAGCTGACCTTGCCTGTGAAGACTGAGGTAAAAAAGGCATTGAGCACTTCAGCCTTTTCCTCATCCTCTGTCACATTTGCTAGTCTTTCTGCACATTGGGATGGTTTGTTTCTGTGCACACAATAGGGTTTCTTTAAAACACACTCACCTCTCCTGGATTCCTCTCCCCATCAGTTTGGCTTCCCAGGAGATCCTGCCCATGAGTTCCCTGAGTGAGTCGAAGTCTGCTTTTCTGAGTCCAGAGTCCTCACTCTGTTGCTCTCCATCCTTCCTTTCCTCAGGATCCTGAACTCGATTATCTCATGGTAACTGCTGCCCAAGATGCCAACCATGATTACATTCCCTGCCAATTCTTCCCCATTTGTGAGCAGCAGGTCAGGAAGAGCATGGCCTCTACTTGGCCACTGCAGCACTTGCGCCAGGATGTTGTCCCCAGTACTCTTCAAAACCTTCCTGGATTACCTGTGCAGTGCTGCATTGCCCTCCCAGCAGATGTCAGGGGGACTGAAGTCCCCATGAGAACCAGGGCTCGTGACCAGGAAACTTCCACTAGCTGTTTGAAGAAACTCTCATCCACCACTTCCTCCTGGTCTGGTGGTCTATAGCAGACCCCCAGTACGACATCACCCTTATTGCTTTCCCCTCTGACCTGAACCCAGACACTCTCAACAGGCCTCTCTCCAGTTTCATACTGGAGCTCTGAGCAATCATATGGCTCTTTTACATGAAGCCCAACTCCTTCTCCTCTTCTCCCCAGCCTGTCCTTCCTGAACAGTTTGTACCCATCTGTGACAGTGCTCCAGTCATGCAAGCTCCCACCAGCTATCCCTCTTCTTCTGGGATCCCTTTCAATGGCTTGGTGTTGCCTCTGCAATGCTCCATCCCTTTAGCTCCAGGCTCAGCCTCTTCCAGTGCAGAGCAAAGCCCGTCTCAGGGGGGCACCACAAGAGTCAACCCAGTGAGTTTGGAACAGCAGAGAAAGCTCTCGGCAAGGTGAAGAACAAGCTCCCTCCTGGCCACCAAGTCCCTGGAGGAGCAAAACCTGGGCTGGATTTTCAGAGCAGCCAAGCACCTGCAGCTCCCACAGCATGGCCCAAATTAGTCCAGCACCCTCCCTGATTGCCACTCCCATCCCCTTCCCCTGCCCCATCAGCTGTTCTGCTTTCTGCTCCCAGTCCCACTGCTCCCTGTCCCATTGGCCACTTTGCTTTTTCTCTGGCCCTATCACCCTGTGCTGCTGGTCTCCTCCCAGGCCTCTCACATGCCCCACACAAAGGCCGTCTGCACCTTCAAGACACTGGTGCCTGCCCTGGGGCATGGATTAATAGACATTAATGAGGAAACATCTCATTGTTCCTTTAGCTTTTCCATCATCCTTTTGTCTCTATGGATTCATCTTGGGCTGAAACAGTAGCTCAAAAGAATGTGATTATTGCAGAGTGATGACAGCCAAGGTGCAGCAATCAGGAATGGGATCCACAGACCTGGGCTCAGCTCTGTCCGCGTCTCCTGCCCTCTCCACTACACCCCGTCCACCAGCCTGGGCTAAGACCTGCTCAGGGCCTTGGAATCATGTGTTGCCCTTGGGGCAGGGGCTCACTTCTCAGCACCCAGGCTGGCCGTCCATTGCTTTGCTAGGATGTCTAGATCTTCCTGGGGCTGCCACATGCAGTCTGAACAACCAAGCATTTGGTGTGTTTGTACTGCTGTTGTGCTATGAAGGTGCTCACCCAGCCCTTAAACCCTCCGTCTTCCTCTCAGTCCTCCCTGAAGGCTCCCACCCTGCTCTCTAGGCCAGTCTAGGCCCTTCCACCCCAGTCACTCCTGGGGATCACTCCCAGCTCCCCACTCCTGCCAGGCTTGGTGTACTTATTCCTGCTCCCATGCTTCCCTGCTCCATGTCCATGCTTCCCCTGTTTCCACCAACACCCATCACGATGGCCCTCTAGTCCCTAAAGCAGCCTCTGCACCCACCCCTTGTTCCTATAGGACTAGATTGAATGCCCTTAACCTTAGTGTAGTTGATCCCCTGGGGTCCCGAGCTGCCTCTCATTCTGGTGCCTGGCTCCATGACAGCTACCTGCCCTCTCCCAACCCTATAACCCCTGCCCCACATGTAGAAAGGCTTCCAAGGGTCTCAGCAGCCTCTGCTGCACTGGAAACAAAGTCCCTTTAGTCCTTCTCTGAGCAAAACCACACTTCTCCAGCTGTGAAGGCTCGAGTTTGGGGGTTGGCAATGTACAGCCTCCAGACCAGCTGCAGCCCCCAGAACACCTGGGTCCAGACCATGAAGCTTGGGAGGCTTTGGGAGTGGCCTTTGCCTACATCTGCACCAGAGCCATGTAGTGAGAAGTTGCATAGGGGTCCAGATGGCTGGAAGCTCTGCCAACAGGACTGCCACCACCATGACCTTTCCTTGCCACTGAGCTACAGTGCCACGCAGGTCCAGGCAAAGCCTCCCATCACCGGGATGGCACTGAAGCCACCAGCCGCTGAAACACCTTGGCTTACACCCAAGGTTCATAGTAACATTTTTTTCCACACAAAGGGTTTGCAACTGCACCAGGAAGCAATGGGATTGCAGGAGTAAAACCTTGTCTGGAGAATGACTCGACTTCATACCGGTGTCCTGAGCCACTTTATATATTTGCTGGAAGTCTTTAGTGGATTCTCTCTGTTAAACCCAGCTGTCCTAGTGAGCGAGCAGCAAGCCCGTGTTGTATGTCTCCCTGCTTCCCCCTGCCTGGGAGAAGGATTCCCATGGCAGGTCCATTCCCCATTGTCCCAGCTGCCTGCGGAGGGTTCGGGATTGAGGGCATGGTCGGGGGTAGAAAGGGAAGAAAGGTTTATTAACTTAACAAAAACACAACGACACGTAGTAACAAGACAAACAATGACAGACAACAGCAATTCACGTCGGCAACTTATCGGCAGTCCCCTCTGATGCCTGATACACAGCAAGCTTCTCTTTCCACAAAGTTCAGCGAAGTCAGGCGTCCCCAAACAGCGCTGTCTGAGGGGTACTGGGAAGGACCCTGGTATTCAGTCCTTGGGCTCCTCGAGGTCCACGGGCCCAGTGATCCAGGCGGCAGCTAACTAATCCTTTTCACAGAACTGTATCTTCCTTCTGAATGGTTTCCAGATATTCCAGCTAATTTACAGCTTCTGAACAGTTCTGATAACAAACAACCACTCACATTCCTTTTACTTCAACTGTCCTTAGACTGACCAATAGCAGTACAAGCCTTGCATTCCTTTGATAAGGTCATTTTAACTGTGCCACGGGGCCTTACTACAAGGCTTTGCTAAATTTACTAGGCCTTACTTTATACAAGGCCTCACTACATCTTAAACTTTAATTAGGCTTTTAGCAACAGCATATAGCTTAATATCTAAACAAATACAAAAAAAAACACTTGGTCTAATCTTCATAGAGCCTGAAGCAAGCACCATTATCACTCAGACATAATTTCAGCTGTCACACCCATCACCACAGAACTGTGCATGAGGTCCCGCCCAGCAACACTTTCCCGTGACCCTACGTAGATGAAGTTATTGCTCCTGCCTTTGCAGTGGAGATGGTGGCCTCTTCACTGACGTTGCTCATGGTCCCACCTGCACACACAGCCGACACTCGGAGTCTGTAGGGCGTCCCTGGGCTCAGCCCATCGATGTCACAGCACTCTGCTTTCCTTCCCGTCCTTCGCTCCAGCCATTTGTCTTTCTGCTCAGGACTTTCTCCTCCAGCTTCCTCCCTATACTCCACCCTGTACTCCTTTATACTGACTCCCTCTGCAACGAAACCTGGTGCCTCCCAGCTCAGGGAAATGGCAGATGAATCCACATAAACTGCTACAGGCCTCCCAGGTGGGCTGGTTGGGAGCATCCTGACAGCATCACTCACAACACTGCTCACGCTGAGCCCCGGTTTGCTGATGGCAGCATACTGGAACTGGTACTCAGTGTTTGCACACAGCTGTGATACTGGAAATGTCTCTTGTTTGCTATACACACTCACAGCTGTCCAGTCCTCCTGCCCCACTCTTTTGTACTCCACCCGATAGCCGGTTATTGCAGCCTCTCCCCGGGTTGCTGGCTTCAATGTGAGCTGCACACGGTCATGGCTGATTCCAGCAATCAGGGGAGGAAGAGGCTTTCCTGGAGGCTCAAAGTTGGTGCTGACCAGCTCCCCATCCTCATACAGGTAAATGGAAGCTCCTGGGTTGTCCTCGTCTGAGACTGAGGTCACAAGGAACCGAGTCTTCCCGCTACATTTATTAACACGTGCAAAGTCTGAGAAGAAACGTGCAGAGACCCGTGCTCTGCGCTTTGCAATGTCGTGCTCAAACCACGGCCTGCAGTTTGATTTCTCACAGGCAGGAGAGGCTGAGGCTGGATCCCAGGTTTTCTTCTCATCCACGGTGTGAAGCCAGGCATGTAAACCTGATAGAAATGGCTCCTCTTGATGTAAAGAAGTAAAAGTAAAGGAGACAACATATGTAATCATGGGGTTGAATACGATGTCCCTTAGATCCTCCTCTGAAGAAATCACCTCCACCCCATCTAGCAAAGGGAGGTACATGTTCACAAGTTTCATTTCTCTCATTCTTAGATCCAGAAAGTCCCGGAGGTGCTGAGGACTGACTGGTGATTGTTCAATGCTCATTAAAACCTCCTCCAGACCCCCTTCCTCTGCTCCTCCTGCACGGATGGCAGGGACGATTGCGGCCAGCTGTTTGTGGAAGGCCTGTCTGTACCGAGTGCACAGCGCCTGGCACTGCTGCAGTTTCCCCTGGATTGCAGGGAAGCGCAGGGCCGTGCTGTCCCTCATCATGTCCCTGCACCGCCTGTCGCAGTCGTTCAGCTGCTCCAGGACAGCCTGGGCCTTAGCCGTGAGCCTTGCACTGATCTCACGGACCACCGCAGCGCCTCGAGCATCGGCCCTGCTCAGCGGGTACAGCCAGACGCTCAGCGGGACGGCCTTCTCCCCACCGTCCCCCACCAGCTTTGGGAGGGTGGCACACACTCTCGTGGCATCTTGGTAAGTCGCTGGATTGTCCTTGAGAGCAAAGTCACCGTAGTAAGTGCAACGGATATGCTGAGCCTCTTCTTTCTCTCTGCCATCCACTGCGACTTCTCCATCTTGTCCTGCTGCAATGTGGGTCGCTTTGCCTTGGTCCACTACAGCCGGGTAAGGGACCTGCTGGAGCCCTAAATGGCTCATAGTCAGGCGCTCCAGCCTCGTGCTTGTTTGGTGTCGGAGAGTGACTCGGGCCTGGCGCGGGGACCTCGTGGTGTCATTTAGATATGCGGCAGATCCTTTCACCTCAACCAAACCGCACAGGAAGCTGGTCTGCAATGCCGGGCCCATACGGAGCATGGAGGCTTTGTCTTCAATGGTGTCAGACACAAGGACCTGCCATTCTGTCTCACACTGCTCCCCAATATCCACGTCCTTGTGAAGGGCCTCGGGGTCCAGTAATGTAACATCTGCAAAAGTCCAAACCCATAAGTGTTAGTGTCTAATCGAGGGAATAAGAAGTGTTTCTCCCGGCTCAGCAGGTGTAGGACTTGGGTTGGGCTGCCTCATTTTGGGATGGTGGCTAGCTTTACATCTTCCCTTGAAATGCCATGTTTTTCTCCAGCATCTTTCCAGCTATAGTGAGTCACTCAAAAAACACTTGCTAAACATGCTGTGCGACATCACTCACTGGATGGTTTTTAGAAGAGTTCAGAGAAAGTTTTCTTGGCATAACAGTGCACCAGAGCTGGACTGGAGACTCTTGAAGTCTCCTGCATCCCTATTCTCTGATTTTGTTCTCAGTTTTCAGTTAAAAAGGAGACTAAGGGCCGGATCCAAATAATTCCCCCACAGTACAGAAAGCAATCCAGACTGACACTACCCCAAGGGCCAAAAACTGCTCTGGTGCCTAGAATCATCCCTTTCCCTGAGAACCTGAGCCGAGATTTATGCACATGATCAGAAATGCGGCACCTTGGAGGCCAGTCTGTCTCACTCCAAATTAAGGAAGAGATCATCTGGGTGTAATGGACCCTGAGGGTCACCTGGACCAATGGGCTGCACAAATGCAGGATGCTGCTCTTAAATCATCAATCATCCCTGACCAGTGTTTAACCAGCTGCTTCTTGAAAACTTGCCATGAGGAGATCCCACCGCTCCTCTGGGCAGGCTCCCTGCTCTGACAGTACTGGCATGTCTCCGGAGATCTTATGTAAAGCTGCATTGCTGCAATGTTCAACCATCATTTTCCTTTTGCCCTCTGCAACAAGGGGGGGCAATTGTTCTCCCTGCTCTTCCCAGCAGCCTTTCAAATATTTAAGGCCAAGTGGGATGGGAGGCTGAGTAAGCAAAGCACAGAGCCAGTCACACTGGAAAGGAGAGGTCCCAGCCAAGCTGTACCCTGGAGGGAATAAAGAAGAGCACTACTGCCACCACCCTCAGGCCCCAGAGGGACTGGAAGAGCCCTCAGGTTGGCAGAGGCACATGATTTCCCCCTGCTTCTGGGGTCTGAACCTGAAGTCGGGGAAGCGTTAGGGATTTAACGTGAAGTAGATGCTGGAGGGTAGGGCTAGGATCCAGAGTGACCTCGACAAACTGAAGGACCGGACCAGGAGAAATCTCATAAGGTTTAACAAGGACAAGTGCAAAGTCCTGCACTTACAAGGGAACAATCCCATAAAGCGGCACAGGCTGGGGATTGACTGGCTGGGCAGCAGCTCTGCAGAAAAGGGGTTACAGAGGACAGTAAGCTGAATAGAAGCCAACAGTGCGCCCTCATTGTCAACAAGGCTAACAGCACAACCTCAGAAGGAGCGCTGCCAGCAGATCGAGGGCAGTGATTCTTCCCTCCTTTTCAGCACTGGGCAGGCCACATCTGGAGTCCTGTGTCCAGTTTTGGGCCCCCACTACAGAAAGGATCTGGCTAAATTGGAGAGAGTCCTGCAGAAGCCAGTGAATATGGTTTGGGGGCTGAAGCTCATGACTAGGGCCCTGAGAAAACTGCAATTTCGTGGACTGCACGGATACCATGAAATTAGCCCCATACTACAATTTAAGGGTCCCAAGCTGATGTCAAAAAAAGGAAGAAAGTGCAAGTTTCCCATTGCAGGCTGGCAGCATTCCTAGGCATCTGCCACAGTCCAGCCTGCAAGGGGAAACCTGGGCTTTTGCAGCAGTTCCAGCCTGCAAGGGCTGCTGGGGGCATGGCCAGGACACAGCCAGGCAGGATCGTGCATGCAGCACCAGCAGCCAGATGAAGGTAAGTGTATGTGGCAGGGGTGGGGGGAAAGGGGTTTGCAGGGCCAGGACCTGGGGAGAGTTGGGGGTGGGGCACAGTGTGTGTGTGCGTGCAGCACATGCATGGGTAAAGTCTCATTTTTCAGGGAATATTCACAGAATTACCAGGCAATTGTAGTTCTGTGAATATTCCGTGAAAAATGATACTTTACCTGTGTGTGCGCCACAAATTTTCTAGAAGAAATCCTTGATTTTCTCAGGGCCCTACTCATGACTGGTGAGGAGAGGCTGAGGGAACTGGGCTTATTTAGTCTGGAGAAGAGGCGACTGAGGGGAGATTGAATAGCAGCCTTCAACTCCCTTAAAGAGGGATTAGAAAGTGGATGGGGCTGGACTCTTCTCATATGAAGTTATGTGATACAGTCCAAGCCCTCTTTTCTACACCTGGGTTTCAGCAGGTGTTGGGTCAAACATGTCAACTAACACATTTTAACACAAGCATTTTATGCTAGTGCGGGCAACCCATTAGGTGGTCAAATGAATGACTGCTTCCTTGATGTGGTCTCAATAGAAAGATTAATTCCTCCTAATCATTTCTTAAAACAGAACAGTTTAGAAATCTTGGTACTGAAAGCCATACATTGTGCAACAGTATTTCACCCCTTAAAAACACCTTCTCCCTCCCCACAGCTGGAAACCAGGAGAACGAAACGCACTCAGTGTTTTGAGGTCTACCTGGCAGGGGGGTGTCAGTGCGGCAGTCGTACAGCATCCCCAGCTGGAACGGACGCCCCAGAGTCGGCATCTCAATGGCTTCTTTCTCAACATCAGCCATGGAGGTAACAGGGAGGTTTGCCCAAACCTGAAACACACCAAGAGTTAATAAATGCAGTCACCGAACCTATTCCTAACCACGGTCTCCTGACTGCTGACCTCCCTGGCGGTCACTATTCCACATGGGTGTCATTATAATAGAGAGGGATAAGATCCATAGACTACTATCACCAGTGGTTAATTCAAAATACTGCATACTGATAAACAATAGTTGATTCAGGTCTTTCCAACTATACTGAAAATCTCTGGTTTTGCATCCTGGGAATGGAAGGGAGAGGCACCAGCAAGCTTAGAGCACTTCTAGACACCCAGATTTCACCCAACAGAAAAATGAGAGACACTGACACTGTGTTATTGCTGAGATGTATAAAACTATTGATAAAATACGTAGCCAGGGAGAGTATTGTTCCCTGGGGTATAGCCACACATCACTGGAAACGCTCCCTAGTGCCAGTGGTTTGGAAATGTTTAATTTTTTTTCTTAAATGCAGCAGTTTGTGCCACGGTAAATGGCCCGGTTGTGATGGCTAGCTTTCTTTACTGCCTCTTCCCAGCTCCAGTTCTGGCCCCACCTGGCAGATGTGTCGGGCAATGATGGAGCAGACTTTGTGGCAAATCTAGCAAAGTGTCCCTCCTACCTGTGCTGGTGCTGGCCTCACAATCATCACTGGGTAGCACAACATGCAATGACCATGGGTCTTCACAACCAGCAATTGCATTGCTCCCAGGGCTAGTCCAACCCACTCCCCAGGAAGCATCACAAAGATCAACTTTATTATACTCAGTGGTTTCCCCTCATCACCAACCTGCACACAAGAAACTAGGTTCACCAAGCTAGAAAGAGTCATTCCAATACAGGAAGAACAAATGTAAGTGCACTGTGTCAGTGTGCAACCAGGCAAAAGTGTGAACTGTTCCCAGAAGACACACAAGGACTCAATAGGAGCTGCAGGAAGGCCACACCTCGTGGCACAAGAGATGCTAATATGGCTGATGAGTCCATGCACATTTGGGACATGTCTGAAAAGAAAGAATCCCCCGGTCCACATGTAGGCCCCCTGAGCCATGCAGTGACTGCAGGGGCCTGTTTCTCATCCTGGGCTGATCTCTAGTCCCTTCCAACCCTAATTTTCTATGATCTATGATAAAGAGCTGGTCTGTATATGTAGGCACCTGTGCATCACACTCCCGGGCTCTGGAGCACTAGGGAGCATTACCGAACACAGGGAAGACGACACATCAAAGCTCAGACACCTGCTACCCAGGTGGCACGTGGAGGGGGAGGTCATGCAGATTTCATTTGTTCTCTTACCGGTAATGTAGAAATGCACAAGTCCTCGCTGGGGGCGCTCAGAGCCCCATCCGCGCACACGGCTGAGACTCGGACCCTGTAGAGCATCTGTGGCTTCAGCCCATCGGTCTTACACAGCTCGGCTTTCTGTCCTGTTCGCTGCTCCAACCATTCGTCTTTCTCCACAGGGTTTTCACCTCCAACTTCGTCCCTATACTGCACCCTGTACTCCTTGATAGTGACTCCCTCTCCAATGACAGCGGGTGCCTCCCAGCTCAGGGCGATGGCACTTGATCCCACAGTAGCTGCTGCAGGTTTCCCAGGGGGGCTGGTTGGGAGTGTCTTCACAGCGTCACTCTCCTCACTGCTCACACTGAGCCCTAGTTTGGTCACTGCAGCATATCGGAACTGGTACCTAGTGTTTGCCCACAGCCCTTCTACTGGGAATGTCTCTTGTTTGCTATTTACGTTCCTGGTCGTGTAGCACGACGCCACCACTCTCCTGTACTCCACCCTATAGCCGGTGATCGCAGTCTCTCCAAAGGGAGCTGGCTTCAAAGTGAGCTGCACACGGTCATGGCTGATTCCAGTAATCAGGGGAGGAAGAGGCTTTGCTGGAAGCTCAAAGTTGGTGCAGACCAGCTCCCCATCCTCATACAGGTAAATGGAAGCTCCTGGGTTGTCCTCGTCTGGGACAGACGCCACAAGGAACAGGACAGCCCTATTCAATTTGTTCACACAAACAAAGTCAGAGAAGGACTTCACCGCTTGCTGTGCTTTTCTTCTGATCTCTTTATCCTCAAACCACTGTTTGCTTTTGGGGTTCTTACCAGGCAAGCTGCCTGATACCACACCAGAAGTTTTCTCCATAAATGGTCTCCGCAGCCAGAGGTTTAATGCTGAAAAATAGGCTTTCTCCCTGTGCAAGGAAGTGAGAGTAAGAGACACAACAAAGCGATGGCTGGGGCTGAGCACGGCTTCCTGGAGTTCACTCTGGGAGGAAACGACACGCACTCCCTTCAGCACAGCAAGGTAGGAATGGATAAAATTAATCTCCTCTTGTTTCTTCTCCAGGAATTTGCTGAGTTGGTTGGTGCTGAATGGTGACTGCTCCATGCTAGTTAAAATCTTTACCAAGGCCCCTTCCTCCTCCTGTCCTCCATGGATGGCAGGCAAGGTGCTTGCGAGCTCTTCCTGGAACGTCTGTCTGCATTGTTTGCACAAATTCCTAAATTCCTGGAGCTTCCTCTGGATGTCAGGAAAGGTTGTAGCTGCTCTGACTCTCTCCATGTCACTGCATCGCACGTCGCACTCAGCCAGGTGCTCCAGGGCTCTCTCGGCATCTGTAATCAGCACTGAACTGATCTCGCGCACCAGCTGAGCTGCTCTGGGATCCAGCATGCTCAGTGGGCACAGCCAGACCCTCACTGGTACAGTCTGTTTTTCATCACTTCTGAGCAGGTCAGGGAGCTTGGCATAAACTTGCATGGCATCCTGGTAACTAAGTGGGTTCTTTTTCAGACAAAAATCACCATAAAATGTGCAATACAAATTTTTGTTACTTTCTTGTTTCTTTTGAAATCTCCCAGATGTCTCTTCCCCTCCTGGGACCTTTGGTATCTCTTCCACCAACAATTTCATTTTCCCTTCTATCTCCCACATGTTCTCAGATGAGGAAACCTCCCGATCAAACACAAAGAAAGCCTGGGCCCCGTACAGCACAGCTGTGACCACATGGGTGGCTGTGTGATCCCCAAATACAGCAGGATAAGAGATGCTCTCAGGCCCCAGCTGGCTCATAGTCAGGTGCTCATACCTGTCTGTCATTGAGTACTGGAGAGTCACTCGGGCGTGATGTTTTGATTTCTTGGTATCGTTAAAAAATGCTGCAGACCCCCCTAGTTCCACCAGCCCCGCCAGGACACTGGCCTTCAGGGAGCCTGACAGACTCAGGGCAGAGGCCTTGTCTGCCATGGTGTCAGATGTGGTGATATGATTAGTAGTGGAGTGCTTGGGCATTGTCTCCGTGTTTCTCTTCAGGGTCTTGCTGTCCCATAAAGTGATACCTGTGAAACAGGGCACAACCGCATAGTCAGTGATCCTGGGAGAAGACAAGGTTTCAGCTTATTTTCTTAAGTCTGTCCTATATTGAAACACACTTAGTAGACCCTGGACACCAGCACTGAGGGCTGGTGATGCTCCACTGGAAAGGATATCCATCTGTTTGTGTATGTGACTCTCTGGAAGACAAGCTGTAGCTATTCTGTTACCTCATTCTCCCTATGATCCATATGCAAGTCCTGCCTGTCTGGTCTATCTCGTCCCTACTGAGATGCCAAGAATTTGTGGTGGGTCTGCCTTGTCATGGCACATATTGACTGGGCCTAGCAATAAGGTTTTGAGCTTGGTGTGATGCCCATACATACTAATGCAACAGAAGCAACCCACCGATACCAATATGACCTGACTGGTATCACAGAGTCCTAGTGGGGCAGTTTTTATGGCTGGAATGGTGACACTGACAATGGTTATAGTCTGTTTTGCAAAGAGATGATTGGGAGAAAAGGTGCTAGTGTTGCTGTGAGTGTCAAAAACACATATACTTGTTCCCCAGGGCAGGAGGAAGACAGCCAAGCAGAATACATTTAGGTAAAGGTGAAAGATGTAACACTGATGAAATGGTGGGGCTGTAGTATAGACCACCAAATCAGGAAGGTGAATGAGGCTGTCTTCAAGCAGGTGACAAATCTGTCCAAAAGCAATAAGATGGTATTGATGGGAGACTTCACCTTTCCAGGAATCTTCTGGAAGAACAATGCAGCCAAGAGAAGAAGGCAGCTCATGTTCTTAACTCGCGTGGAAGACACCTTTCTGTTCAGGAAGGTGGAGGATACAATTAGGCGATCATCCCTCTTGGATCTTTTCATGGACAATTAGGAAGAACTAGTGGAGGATGTGAGGGTGATGGGCAATATGGGAGACAGCGACCACTACAATATGATAGGACTGCAGATCTGGAGAAGGGGAAAGCATGAGGTCAGCAAAGCGAGGATGCTATGTTTCAAGAAGGTGGGTTTCATCCAACTCAAAATGTTAACAGGTATATGTCATCAGAGGACAGAGTGAAAGATAAAGGTGGGAGCTTCGAAAGGGCAGAGTATTGGAAGCCCAACAAGAAACTGTCCTTACACAATGGAAGTACAAGAAGAACGGCAAGAGACCCCTGTAGCTGCACAAGGAGCTTCTAGGATGCCTCGAATGCAAAAGGAAAACATAGAGGCAGGGGGAGAATGGGCACGTCACCAAGGACACGTACCAGGAAATAGCAAGAGCCTGCAGGGACAACATCAGGAAGGCAAAGACGAAGGAGCTGCACCTGGCGAAGGAGGTCAAGAACAACAAGAAAAGGGTCTGTAAGCCTACTGGCCACAAAAGAAGGACCAAGGAAGCTCTGGGTCCTCTGTTATCAAGCCAGGGGTGACTCCTAACTACTCAGCAGCTGCTTTGCCTCAGTCTTCACGCAAAAAAAAAAAGCTGCAGTCAGACTCGGACAGACTTCTTCACTATTGCAACCAGTGGAAGGGAATAGATGCCCAGGGAAGTTGTGGACTCTCCATCACTGGAGGTGTTCAGGAGAGGTTGGGCAGTCACTCGTTGGGGATGACCTAGGCATAGCAATGCCTATGTGCTACTATGGGGATGTCCCAAGATTCTGGGTGTTTTGGGTGCCCCCTCCCCACCTGCCTGCTACATGTGTCAGGGTGTTTTTAAGCCTTCCTCAGAGGCACTAGGTATTGGCTGCAGCCCAGGTTGGGATGGGGACTGGGCTGTGCCAGTGCTTCTGCTGAGACTTACAGCTGGAGGTTCCTGACAAGTGGATCTTGCTCCTCTGCTCTGGATAAGACTGATCACTGTATTTGGGGTCAGGAATGAATTTTGTTCCCTTCTCAAATTGGTATGGGCTGGGGGTGGGGAGATTGCTTTCCTCTGTGGCATGGGGTGAGGTGGGGGGACTCTACCTGGGTTCTCTTGAGTGTCTTAGCAGCCTTTCAGGGAAGCAAGCCACCATGGTCCCCATGCCTTACCTGTGGCAGGTTAGCATGTTATGTCTTGTGTCAGGGTTGATGGCAGTTTTACAAAGAATTTTGATTATGGACTGTATAGGATGGTTTGGACAGGGCTGATCCTGGCTCAGACAGCAGGTTGGATTAGACATCCTCTGGATCTCCTTCCAGGCCCAGTCCTCTGTGAATCTATACTTATATGAAAACGTAGACGAGTTATTCCCACACGAAGCTACTGATAGGGCAGTCCTCAAGCTGGAAGATGGACAGTCCTAAATGTGTAACCCCATGAAGGACATCGTACAGACAGGGGCCTGATATCTGGTGAGATGAGATGCGTGTTCTTGTTCTGACAAGTGTTTCGTGGTCAGTTTGGGGGCAATGGGGTGCAGAGGCACACTTTGGCAGTTTCACCTTTTGTTTCCTACTTCTTTTGTTAAATAAAGGCCTAAACAAGTAAAAAAAAATAGTCTTTCTCTCTCGTGCAATTATGTTGATCCAAGCAGATCAAGGTAATACCCACTAAGTGTCTGGTGAATGCCTTCCCTTAGGACTCATTAAGCATCTCCACACCTCAGGTTTAGCTCTAACCAGCTGTTTTCCAGTCTCAAGGCTGACATTACATGGAAGGGATGAGGAAGGCAGCTGCTTTCACTCGTAGAAAGTATGCTGGCAGGATGTCAGTAGACGACAGCATAGAAACATGAGCGGGGGCTGGGCACATGGGAACATACCTGGAATGAAAGTGTTGCTGCGGCAGTCGTACAGCATCCCCAGCTGGAAAGGACGCCCGAGGGCAGGCATATCGATGGTACGAGCACCAGTGCAAGCCATGGTGGTAGCAGAGACTGTTCCTGACCTAAAACACAGCAGGACCAGGGTGACATGGATGATGTGATCTCACCTGCCACACACACTCCTCAACTGGAGTTGAGCTACTCTGACTTCTCAGCTTGTCACCACTTGGGACCGTTATGGGAAACAGAAAGTTCGTTCCCAATGCAGCAACTAACCGTACTTGTACTGAAAGCAGCAACTCCACAACCCGGCAGTAGGAAGGTGACTTATTTCTTGAACATGGAAGAGGGCTCAGACAGTGAAGGAGGACTTTCAACTTTGCTGACGACTGAGTGCCGAGAGTCGATGGCTGGATGCTGAATTTAGAAACACCGAACCCCAGTGTGCATTGGTGTAACATGAGGACTGCGCTTGGAGCTGTCCTCTCTCACCTGCCCCCACTCGGCAGCACCCGGGGGAGCAGCGGGCAGCTGGTCTGGGCAACATGTATCATGATGTGCGAGTCGTTCCGGGAATCATCCTGCTGTAGAGTGGCCTTGGAGCTTGCTCCTGCTGGGGGAGCTTTCACCCCTGTTTTGCCACCAAAGCTCATATCAGGAGGATAAAAGTTGGCAGATTTCCAAAAACATGGAATCAATCCTCTCCCCAGCAGCAGCAGCAAACTCCACTGTCGCGCTGCAAAACTACACTTCCCAGAATGCCTTGGCTCCATGACACACACTGCTCACAGTGCTGCAGTGTGCAGGCAGGAAGTACAAGCAAACAGGGAATGGGAGAGCAGTGCCCCCCTCCTCTCTGGCTCCCCTTACCCCTGCTATAGGAGGGGTTGATGAGAGCAGCAGGGACCAACCTTTTTGGCAAACATGCCACAAATGAAGGCCCGTGCCCTTCCCAAGTGCTCCTTTGAGCCCCTTTCCCTGCCTGCCCTGTTTCTCCCTGCCTGCCACGTCTGTCTGTGGACAGAAGAGCTGTTGCAAAGATGACTTCTGCTTTTTGGCTCCTTTTCAGTTTCACACAGGAAACTAGGTGGGCTAGAAAGCCCACTCTGAATGCTTTGGTCTTTAAGCATGTCTTATTTCCATGTTTTTGGTATTGTGTTACTAGGTGAGCTGAATGAACAGATTGGGAAGGGCATTTCCTTTCAATCCAACAGCCCCCCCTGCTAGGACTGGCTGCAAAAGCCCCCACCCTTGTCGCCCCCTTCCCATTCAGGACCTCACCAACCTCGGCCCCTCCAGTGCCTGCTTCCTGGACAAGCGGGTCCCTTCTCCTGCTGCCCTCTGCAGAAGTCACTCCCTCGTGACCCATTCAGATAGGTCTCTACAGCAAACAACCAGCCACAGCAAACTCCTCTGTCCTGTCCCAGACACCAAGGGTGCCTATACACCTACGGATTTTCACCATTTAAAGTGGTCTAAAGCCATCACTTAATACACATGGGTGACTTTAAAGCATTTTTTAAATGGCAGAAGTCATCTTAATTAAACCTCACTGTATGTAAGGTGAAACGTGGTAGCACATCTCAGCCTACCTGGTTTATCAATTATATTGCACATGCATTTAACTGAGGCTTTTCAAAGTGGTCATTACTAATTGCTACCACCAGGTTCAGGTAGCTCTGGAGCCCTGTATCAGTGTGCATCAAAGCCATCTCCTTTGTGTAATTAAAAATATTAAAAATAAAAATGATCACTTTTGTCTGTGTTGTTTGTTATTTACTCATCATCTGCCTTTGCAGAGGAAGAGGAGGTGCAGATCACACTCTGTGGCCCCTTATCCCCCGGGGTCAGGAAACACCAAATTGAGCGGCAGTGAGCCGGCCAGGAGACCACCCACTTCCAAGAGTCCCTCCTTTCCCCAGGGCTAGGGCCCCCCCCCCCCCGCGGACCCTTTGCATGGGTGATGGGGGGGGCAAGAGAGAGTTTCAGCACCTCACCCCCACTCCTGCACAGCAGTGGGGGGGAGCCCCTGTCCCCCTGATAACTGCACAGCCCTCATGCACCCTCAAAAGTGGCCAGTGCCCCCACAGACCCCAAGGGGCCTGGCGGCTCTCCCCAGATCCCCTGTACACAAGGGTCACCAGGGAATACCCGCACCCCTCATTGTTGCATGGCCACCCCACACCCCCAAGAGTCGGCACCCACACAAGACCCCATGAAGCCCCCCCAGTACTCCCAGTAGCCTCCCCGCACTGGTCCCTATGCACATGGGGGGACAGCAGGGAATACAGCCACCTGGGCAGTGCCCCGCCACCAGGCAGAGATGCACTCGGCACACAAGCCAGCATTAAGGCCCCCCCTTTGCATGGGGGGGGGGGGCGGGATAGTGAAAGGGCTCAATCCCACCCCACCCAGGGTGTGCAAGTGTCAGGGCTGTGTACACTGGTCCCTGACAGTACTGCAGGACTGGGGCCAGTGGCAGTGGCAGCCAGGAGGAGCTGGGCTGCCTAGAAAGGTGGGGTGAACCAAGGGCTGTGTGCTGTTGATGGCAACACGGGGAGGGGCAACGGGGGGGGGCGGGGGTAAAGGGATGCTGACCGGCAAGTGGCAGCTCCCCAGAACTACATATACAGCCCAAGGGCAAAAATAATTGCCTACTCCTGCCCTATTTTCTCTTGCCCCATGGCAGTAGTTCGACTCCACCTTAGAGCTCCCTGCCTTCTTCCCCTTGCATTCTCCTCTGGCCAGATGCCCCACAGCTGGGCTTTCTTCACAGGGCTACTGGTCTTCCATAAAAAAGGGACAGCCCCCCGGCGCACACCGCAACCCAGCTAGGAGAGCAGAGCAGAAACACTAACAATCTGCTTGATTTCACTGTTACCAAGTCGCATCATTTTATTATGAGTATCTTGGTACTAACTTTTTTCTCCCCAAACCCCAAAACCTGGAGTCCTGCACTTACATGGAAACCTCCACAATAATGGCTGGACCCCGAACTAAAGGCATCTGAATGCAGATGAGATGGAGTAAATTATCTTCGGATGGCAGAGAAGATCCCGTCCCACAAGCAGGAAATGCAATTGGGAAATGGAGCCCTAACAATGGAGCAGGCTGGATTCAATACACCAGGGCCTGAGATCAAGAACTGCACTCCAAAATCCCCAGAAATATAACAGTCTGCTTTAAAAATCTGACTCCTGGTTCCTAGAGGAATCCAGCCCCTCCGCACACAGAGCGGCTTGTGAAGGAGCAGCTCTACCCAGCACTGAATGCCAACAGGCCAGGATGCAAATTTTACAGCCAATAGGGAAAGGAACTTAGCAGCACTTGAGGCTTTGCCCACAGGTTTCGGTACCAAAATGCAAACCCCACTTTCTGCAGCTCTTACAGCTCCCTAGAGCAGCAGCATCCCTGAGCCAGCAGCCTAGCAGACACACTCCTACACGGCCAGGTCTGAGACTTACGGTCCTACAGGCCACTCTCATTTCATTCTTGCACAGATGTTAGGTCCTTACCTGGGCAGTCGTGATCCTGTCTGGACAGGAATGCTCCTAAAACTGCTCTTGCACAATTTCAGCAAAGGAAATGACAGGAAATGAAAGTGAAAGCATTGGCACTGTGGGCTGGGCCAATCCAGCAACTGGACCTACCCTGTGCCAGCCCTCTATTAAGGTGGCTTTTAGCAGAGATACAAAATCCAGGAGGAGAAAAAAATAGTTTGTAGAGAAGTACAAATTACAGTGTGATGAGGCCAGTCCCAAAAAAGGGACAGCCAACCTTTGTACACACTGCAACCCAGCTAGGAGAGCAGAGCAGAAACACTAACGATCTGCTTGATTTCGCTGTTACCAATTCTCATTTTATTCTGAATATCTTGATACTAGATGTTTTTCCCCAAACCCCCAACACCTGGATTCCTGCACTTTCATCAAAGTCTCAGCAGCGCTGGCCAGACTCTGAAATAAAGGCATCTGCATGCAAATGAGATGGCATAAATTGTGTTCTGATGGCAGAGGAGATGCAGACCCGCTACTTCTTTGTGCAATCAGGCAATGGAGCTGTAACCATGGAGCAGGTTGGATTCCAGAAGACTACAATCCGGGGTCAAGGGTCACACTTCGAAATCCCCAGAAATATAACACTTGGGTTTAAAAAATCCTACCTATTTCTTTCTGAGCACCAAGAGGCCGCAGGGATGTACGTTTTGCACCGTGCCAAGGGTTTTGGTCAACAGCCTTTTATACAGCAGAATCACCCATTTCTATCAGCCAACCAGTGTCCATTCTTCACTGTCCATTAACCAGTCAGTCACTCTTTGCCACATTCTCCCACTCATCATCCAATCAGGCACTGAGTTATCTCTGGCCAGCCGCTAACTCCCACTGTCAGTCATTGCACATTTCCACCAACCCCCCAGCCCCTGCACATGCTCTCTTTAGGAATATGGTGAAGGGTTCAACATTCAAACCTTCTGGCAAATTCCAAGCATTTGCTGCATGCCTGGAGTGAATATACTAATTAATATAGGCAGACACAGTTCTTTGGGTAAATGTGGTGTCTTTTATCAGACCACCTAAATAGTTGGAAAAATTGCTCTTTGCAAACTTCCAGGCACAACCCCTCTTCTTCAAGCATAGGGAGAGTCTGCTGGTGTTTTGTGTTCTCCATGGTGGACTAGTTAAGACAGGCATTGTGAGCAAGTGCTAGTAGCCAGTACCCGCTTTCCCCTCTGAAAGCTTTACCTTCTGCCCTCTCCCCCACCTCACTTGCCACAGCTAAGCTGGAGGACTGAATACCTGGCTATTAGTATTGACAGTCATGTGTAGGTTCGATAGTGAATGAGGAGTGCCATCCGGCAACGGATGATGCAGAGCGAGCGGAAGTATTCAAGGACTCTATTTACCTCCATCTGGCAAGAAGGCTGCAGCCCAGGAAACCAGAAGCAGGAGCAGCCCCTCTGTCCACCCAGGCCCCCCAAACCCAAATCAGCCTGGGATGGCACAGCCTGCTCAATGCAGGTGTAACCCACACCAAATGTACAAGCCACTTTGTATGGCAAAGCGTGTTCTTGTATATGGTTTTAGTTAAATATGATTAGCTCTTTTTTTCCTGCTGTACTACATGTACTCATGTTTTCTTTATGTGTGTCTTGTCTCCTCTCCCCTGCTAAAGGAAGCTGAGAGACACTTTTTCTTGTAAAAATATGTCTATACAGGCAGTTCTCGGACTTTCAACGCAATCGGTTCCTGAAAGACATGTCTTAAGTTGAAATGTAACTTGGAACCAATTTCCCCATAGGAAACAATGTTATAAATGGGGGATTGGTTCCTGAACCAAGGCCTGATACCCTATTTTCACCAAAAATAACCCAAATTTGTACTCATTCAATTATGGATGAGTAATATAGCTACATTAATGTATTTATACTGTGAATAGCAGTCATATTGATTTGGAAGGACTTCTTTCAGATGACTTTACTGGACTTTTTGAAGGGCACTTGGTTGGACTTTTTGAAGTTGAAACAGGGTGTCAATTTACAAATGTTTTAGGTGTGAAACATTGTAATTTGAAATGTTGTAAGTCAAGGACTGCCTGTATAGATAGATAGATAGATAGATATCAATCTATCTATCAATCCATCCATCTATCTATATACAGTATTGAAGTTGTACACATACATGTGCTAGTAACTTTTCTTCACAAACCTTAACCCACAAAACACAGCCCATGCACCTGTTACAGTGCATCTATTGTGCACTGTACAGTGCAGAACTGCACTCCCATGTACCTGTCCACAGGGCCTTTCTTGACTCAATCACTCTGTCCCTTAGCCCTAGCCCCAATTATGGGGTTTAAAGTCTCAGTTCATTCACTGTATCTGTCACTGTTGCTGGACGACCTGCTGCTGCAGTCAGTGCTGCTATCCTCGTTGCTGTCTCCAGGTCTGGTTGCCTCTTTTCCCTCTTTGCTGTCGCTGTCCATTCCCCCTCTGGGGGGTCCTTGAGGATCCTGATAGACACGTGCTGCACTAGGCAGACACCTGAGGCAGAAAAGGCCCTTTTGTTCAGGACTTTTCTTTTAGAAACCCCTTGTTTACTGCAAACAAGAGGGCCTGGCTTCTAGTCAGGTAGGCCAGGGGATCAGACCCCTAGCCTAATTGGCTAACTGGGCGGTGCTTTTTTTTTTTTTTCCTTCTTTTTTTCTTTAATAAATTGGTTAAAAGGAAAAACTGTAACCAGGGCAAGTCCTGATTGGAAAAGCTTGTGTGATGTCACAACAGGTATATCGAAATTTCTGCACTAGGTCTCAGCGATCTGTTTCTCCTGGGGCTGCTGGGACCTGAAAAACCAAATTGGGAGCTGGAGAAACTGCTCCCCATGGGGAGTCTCCCTTGCCACTTCAGTGGAGAAGCAAACTGAAGCTATGTGAAGGGAAAGCCTCAGATACAGGGAGACAAAGTCCATCTCAGGTCTTCAGACCCTTCTTCTCTCCCTCTTCTTTCCCCTTTTGTTTTTCGGGGTTTTGAGAGGGATGATACCATGAGGGTATCAGTCCCTGGAGCAGACTAGCCAGGCCTGGAGCCCAGCAGTTTTGCTGGCATGCTCTGGCCCAGGGCTGAGAGCCTGGCATGTTTTGTTGCAACTTCTTTTGGTTCTAGCCTAGATGTGTGACTGAAACCCAGCTGCACATCTTGCTGGCATTTTTGGCCAGAGTTAAAGGCTTGGCAGATTTGAATCAGGGATAACGTCATGGGGCCTTGAATGCGATTATGCCATGAGGGTATTAATCCCTAGAGCAAACTGACCAGGAAGGGAGTTCTGCAGTTATTGGCCTGCATAGGCCTGGCCCCCTTTTGTTGTTTCATAGCTGTTAGGTCTTGGCATAGCAGTGTAGCTGAGACTAAGTGCATCCAAATAGGCCTGGCACTCTTTTGTTGTATGTGCAGGTGCTGGTGCAGGACAAGTCTGAGTCCCCCTTTTCCTGTTTTACAGCTGTTGTGTCTCAGCATAGCTCTATTGCTGAGCATATGCTGAGTGTTTGCTGCACATTTGGGCCTGACTTGGGACCTGGCTCATTTTGGGTCTGGCACATGTTGTTGCTTTTATAGGTCTTTGTCTCAACCAAACAGCATGCTTGGCGCTAGTTGCAGTTCAGGCTCTGTTGCTGCTTGGCTGGCTTTTCTTTTTGTTCTCTTGTAGTCTCCTGCCCCAGCACAGTGGGATTGGGACTAGGGATGTTGGGGCACAATGTGCTGATGAAAGCTGCAGTTAACCCTAAAAAGCTAAGCACATGGAAGTAGAGATTGGTGCTTGTGGCAGGGCAGTGTTTGTGCCTGCCACTTTAAGAGCCAGAAGACAGCAGCTGGCAGGTGCCTGATGAGGGTGGCCATTTTGGATTCAGGGTTGCCCATATAAACAGGGCATTTTGCTGCTGGAAGGCTAGGTAATAACATTGTCTGGCTATAAAGCTGCTGGTATTAACTGGAGGTAAGGGAGGAGCTGTAGGGAATAGTCAGGAGGCTCCTGTTTCTGGTGTGGAAGCAAAGAATGGCTGAGGCCTCAGAGGGGGGGAGAGAGAAATTCCTTAGATAAGAGGAAGATGACCATTAAAGTTGTCTTGAAGGACATAAGACAGATAGCCCCAAGGCAGGAAAAGCTAGTTTAGGCAACCCTTTGTCTTGAATCTATCAAAAGGTTAATTGCCCTGGTTGTAAGGCAGAGAGCCAGAGGGAATCTTTCCTTTAACGGTCTCTCTCCAATAGCTATCAAAATAAAGTTTCTACCTGACCTGATTCCAAATTCTACAGCATGTTTTTTCCACGACACTGGGCATGACCTAAAACTGCACCCTACTGGCAGTGGGTGGCCTGGTGGGGCTCTCAGGGGTGTGGGAGCCCCCAGGAAATGCCAGGCCAGTTACCACCCTGGTGAAAGGCGGGTCGGGGTGCCTTAACCCCAGCTCCCACAACTGGGTGTGTTTCACCTTTTGCAGGTTCTGGAAGGTGGACCCCAAGTCCCAGACTGCCTGGGCATGTGTGAAGTCTTCCCAAGTGGGTACAACCTATAGTACCATGCCTTGTAGATGATAGTGTTTTAAGTCACATTTGGTTTTTTGCTTTGTTTTCCTTTCTTTTGTTTTCTGTAATAAGTCTGTCCTCCATGTTTACATTCCTTGGGAGGAGGGGGTCTTGTGTATGTGGGACACCATGGCCAAGTTCAGTGATCCCAGATTTCTGGGTGGGAGCTCGAGCTACAGTGAAAACTTATTGGGACGCCCAAAATTTGAACCTGGCCCTTGTTTCTGCTGAGTGGAACGTGACAGAAGGGTTGCACAAGTAATATAGGTTTGGGGCAGTACAGCTGTCTTTATGTACCAGTGTAGCTAGCTGCCATACTAGAGAGATCCAATTCAGTGCTCCCCCGCTATAGCACCCACTTCTGCCACCATCAGAGATGGGATACTGGGCTAGCTGGACTGTTGGTCTGACCTCGTGTGACACTTCTTCTGCTCTTAAGGTGACATTTTGATCTGTCCCTGCCTGACTATTTTCAGCTGTGCGGTTCAAAGCTCATGCTTGCCATGCAGAGGTCTCCTAGTCAAGGAGTTTAGTGAGACTGATTGAGATGAAAGCAGACAAAGAAGCTTAGTCCAAGCTGCAAGCCTGTAAGAGAACATTGCAGGAGGGCAGACAAGGAGTGTGACTGGGGAGTGGATGCTTCCTGGTGTTGCCTGGGGGGAGCAGAGGGAACTCTAAAGAGACCAGCTCATGGGGAGAGGTTTCCCCAAGGAGAGAGTAACCCCACAGCCAAGTCAAGGGGCTGTGTGAGAGAGGCTCAGGCTCACCAACTGATAAGCTGATGAGCTAATGAGGAGCAGCTGCCACTTAGACACTTCATTGAGTACAAACTAAAGTTAAGAGCTGTGTGAGTGAACTGAGAGGTAAGGTCTGAAGGAAAAGAAGAACTGATGAGCTATGCGGGACCCTGTGACAGCATCAGAAACATTCAACTAGTATGAGAACAGGTGGTGACAGTCAGCAGGCATCATGAAAAGTTTATGGAAGTGGAGTGAATGCTTTAAGTAGGCACCATGATGAAATATTGGCCAACAACAGCAGTACTGGCACCTCTGGCATGGTAAGTGTGGCAGGGGGCTG